>NC_052056.1:119805902-119959619 GCF_903992535.2 Arvicola amphibius
CAGGGGCAGGCAGATCTCGTCTGATCTTGGGATCTCTCTGTCTGGATTAAAAGAGCAAACCCCAAACCCCAGATTCCCTGAGATCTACAATCCAGAACGAACACTTCCTTGTACTAGCTGGAACGCAGCGCTCCCTCCATCCCTGGAATTCTGGGATGGGCCTGGCGCTCTACCTGCCTGACCTCGGGGTGAAGCCAGGTGAGGCTTCCAGGCTCCTGAGCGAGCTGGGATTCTCCATGTGGACCCTTACACCTAGTGGGTCCTTGCTGGGTATCAGGTGGGCTGAAACCTACACTTCCTCTATGCCCTCAAACCTCCTGGGTGCTGTTAATAGGAAGACACGGAGTCACTTGGAGGACAACTCACCTGCTTGAGAGCACCCATTGCTGGCATTCATAGCAAGACCCCTTCCCTAAACCTTGAGCCAAGCACCTTCCCCACCTAAGGTTTTATAGAATTTTTTTTGTTGTTGTTGTTGTTTGAGACAGGGTTTCTCAGTGTGGACCTGGCTGTCCTGGAACTCGCTCTGTAGACCATGTTGGCCTCAAACTCGCAGAGATCCGCCTTTCTCTGCCTCCCAAGTGCTGGGATTAAAGGCGTGTGCCACCACCGCCCGGCAAGACTTAATTTATTTAGAGGCATAGCCCAGGCTGCCCTTGAAATCACCAAGTAGCCAAAGATGAGCTCACACTTCTAATCCTCCTGCCTCTGTCTTCCAAGGGCTGGTGTTAACAGCTGTGTGGCTGGAGAAGAGGAACGAGGGCTCTATGCACATCCCAGGCAAGCACTCTATCAACTGGGTGACATTTGCTTTTTTTTTTTTTTTTTTTTCGAGACAGGGTTTCTCTGCAGCTTTTTTAGAGCCTGTCCTGGAACTAGCTCTTGTAGACCAGGCTGGCCTCGAACTCACAGAGATCCGCCTGCCTCTGCCTCCCAAGTGCTGGGATTAAAGGCGTGCGCCACCACCGCCCGGCACATTTGCTTTTTTTTAAGGATACGGTTTGCTTTTGTGACCCAGGCTAACCGGACTTCACGGTCCCCTTGCCTCAGCTTCCTGTGCTGGCATTGCAAGTGTGGGCTATCATGCCTGGGCTCTCCATGTCTGCTGTCTGCAGCAGTCGATGCTAGACGACACAGAAAGCTGACGAGGACTATGTGTTTGTCTTCGAGGCAACTGTGGGGTGTACCGTGAACACATACTGTGTGCTTGGAACGTTCGGAACAGCTGGCCTCATACTGCCCATGTAAGGGTACATGATTGGGTCTCATGCTTATCTGATGGCTGCCAGGGCCTCCTCTCTCTGTCCCGGCTGGTGGCTCCCAGTGAGTCACACACCCTCCCTCTTGTCTTTTCCTCTTTGGTCCCTGGATAGGGGTTGTCTAGCAGGATTCCAGCCCCCTGTCGTTTTAGTTTAGTTTCTTAGAACGGGAGGTGGCTAGGGGAGGGGTGTCGTGTAGAATATTTAGAGAGTGTGGCCACTGTTCCAGAGGACCTCGTGTCAAGGGTGTGGGTGACAGAGCTGACTCCTTGGGGACCTATCTGGACCTGACAGCTCCCCCTGTGGGCCTGGAGTGGGTGCTTCCTGTTTAGCTTTGGATATGGATTACCGATGGCTGTGTGACTGTTGGGCCTCTATGTTATGGGATTCAGGGTTCCATGAGGGTCCCCGAGGACTTGGATAACTTGTCTGGGGTCTCTGTAACCCCAGGGTTAAAGTATTCTAGGTAGAGTTGTCTTTTGCCCAGCTGTGTGTGTGGGGCGGGTGCCGGGGAACCACACTGGGCACACGGCAAGTTTTTCTTCCTCCTTAGAGAAATGTGGAGTGATTGCTGCAGATGGTGGAGGTGGTGGCAGAAACAGGGAAAATGCATCAGCTCTGGACTCAGTCAGCCCTGGCATCCCTCTGAGGGTCTGGCTGCTTTGCTGTTCCCACTGGGAGAGAATCCTAGGGTGCCCATCCACTTCCATCTGGGCTGGGTGCTGGTTGTGGGGTGGGACGGGTAGGGAATTCAGACCACTAGGCTGTTCCTGCTCCTGAGGCTGGGTAGGTGATCCTGGGGCTGGGCAGGTGCTCCCAGGGCTGGGCAGGTGTTCCCGGGGTTGAGCAGGTACTACAGGGACTGTGCAGATGCTCCCTGGGCTGGGCAGGTGCTCCCAGGGTTGAGCAGGTACTACAGGGACTGTGTAGGTGCTCCCGGGGTTGGGCAGGTGCTCCCGGGGCTGGGCAGGTGCTCCCGGGGCTGGGCAGGTACTACAGGGACTGTGCAGGTGCTCCCGGGGTTGGGTAGGCACTGCAGGATCTGGGCAGGTGCTCCCAGTCCTGCCAGTCTGGGCAGTGTCAGGTGACCTCATTCTGCACTACCATGGGTGCCCGCCCCAAGACGGCCCGCTGCACAAGGCCCTTGCCAGCCTTTCTAAACACTCTCCAGTTAGGTAAGCCGCAGACTCCAGGAGGAAGGAAACCGTGCCGTGTCTACTCTGGGACAAGTCTCCTGTTCAATTGAACTCATTTAAAGCTTGCAAAAGCAGAAAGCATTTTGGGAACAGAGCAAAGAGGAAAAAGAGCTTTGTTTAGGGTGGAAGGGCATCCTGAAAGCCTTGCCAGGAGATGTGGCATTAAGTCACACCTGGAGGAACGACAGTATTAATACTGAATACCTCGTGCCTATCCCTGCTCTGTCACCCGTACAGGAGTATCTCACTTAATCCTCTCTAAACCCTGTGAAGGAGACACGTGTCACCAAGGCACAGAGAGGTTGAGTGACTCATCCAAGACCACACAGCTACCACATCCACCAAATGGCAGAGCCAGAATTCAAACCCAGGAAGGAGACTTCTGGCAAGTGACCCCCACCTCTCAGAACCCCAGTTTTTTGTTTTGTTTTGCTTTTTTTTTGGTTTTGTTTTGTTTTGTTTTTAATCCACAGATGGAGGGCATACCCGTACGGCACAGAGTTGCTGAGGGCTCGGAACTGAGATAATCCCCACGAAAGGCTCAGGCCGTGCCTGGCACATGGTTAACTAGTTCGAGGATTGCAGATGGTTCTTATCGTGTCGCCCTGGCAGTGTTATCTCCGCGCCTCCCCTCCCCTCCCCCTGCGGCCGCGGCTTCCTCCCCCGCAGTGGCAGCCGGTGACGTGAGAGCCTCCGCTGGCACTCTCCCGGTTTAATTGGAGCCCAGGCAAGGGGTATGTTCGAGGCCCCTCCCTCCACTCGCATCAGACCCCCAGGGAGTGTGCGCCGCCTGCCGCCCAGCGCGGGTACTGTTCCGGGACCCCGAAGCTGGTGCTGGGTGGCAGGTGGCAGAGGTGGCAGAGGCATAGAGAGGTGCTGGGTTGGGGCCGAGTGGGAGACACCCGGGTTCTTGGAGGGACCAATGCCAGCTCAGTAGTAGCCTACCGCCCTGCCTGACTGCCCGCGGCCCCTGCCCCCTGCCCCAAAGCTCCTGGGGTCCCCAGCTGGGTGCAGCGGGCTGGGGTGCCAGCAGGGGGCGCTCGAGTGGGGCTCACGGCGGGCGGGGCAGCTGCGGGAGGGGCGGGATCCGGAGGGACCTCCCAAGCTGCAGACACCAGGCTCAACCTGCCCGGAGGGAGCGCAGCACACGGCTACCTGTAGCTCGGGACGCATGTCCTCTCCCGGGATCCAGCACTTCTCCCTGCCAGCCTCACATCCAGCCCAATCACACCCCGGACCCGGACCCGTGGGAGCCTAGGGACAGCGCGCCGGGCCCGAAGCTGGTGATATGTAGGGTCACCTCCTGGTCCAGCCTTGGAACCTCGGCAGACTCCTTGCTTGGAAAGTTTGGGACTGTGCGCCATGGCCAAGAGCGGCTCGTTGAGTATTCGCGTGGTGGAGGGACGGGCACTGCCCGCCAAGGATGTGTGAGTCCCTGGGTGCCCACTGGGGTGCGTGGAAGGGTTGTGGGGGCCTCTGTCTAGGACCCACTGTTGGGGATCCGCCCTCTCTGTCCTGTGAGAGGGGGGCACCCATGCTTAGCAGGTGCCGCGCCCTGTTCCCCTGGGGAAGGAAGGTGTCTTTGTTCTAGGATGTCCCTAAGTAGGTCTTCCAGAGCAGGAGAAGGAACCTCTGGACGGGTCCTCTTAGAGCCGAGGGGGGGGGGGGGGCTGATGATCCCTTCCTTACCTAGAGCAGGTGTTGGAGGTGGGGCTTCTCCGGACGACGGTGGCTCCCCAGAGATCACCGATAGAGCCCCAGAGACTGTGGTCCAGATGGACCCCAAGATTTTGCGTGCCTCAGAGGTGTTTAGGTTGCCCTCTAACACGGAACCTCGAGTCCCCCAGTCTTTTACCTGCAAACCTATGGTGGACTGTTTCGGGTCCCCAACTGATGGAGCTGGGGGCGCTGGGTTCCTCTGCCCCGTTCTTGGCTCTGCTTCTCCAGGGCTGAATCAGCAAGTGCTGACTCAGCAGAACGAGGTGGGTGGGGGAGCGGGTTCCCCCTCCTGCTTGTTTCAGAGCCAGAAGGGGCTCTGAAGGTGCCAGCACCTGAGACAGGTTCTGCCATCCTTGGTAGGAGGCGTGCTGAGTGACCTTGAACCTGCCTTTTGCTGGCCCTTGGTGTCCCATCTGGGTAGTGTAGAACTGGAAGGAGATCAAACTGTTGCTTGATCCCGTGTCCAGCAGAGCAGGTGGAGGGCACTGGCTAGGGGGTCAGCTGTGGAGAGGTGAGCAGACCGGGGACCCGGAGTTCTTCTTTGCTTGGGTGGAAGTCCCAACTACCCAAGCTGCAGAGTCTGCATCCCCTCCCTTTGATTTTGGGAACCTCCTTGTCCTCCAATACTGCAGCTGTATCCAGAAGGGAGCTGTTTAGAGTAATATTAATGCCCTAGCTCCCTCATCCGCTACCATAAATAAATACACACCTGAAGCAAATGCAGGGAGCGACGGCACCAGCGTGAGCTATGCTCCGAGCGTTAGGAATTACAGAACTGTGGGGCAGGAATAGAGACCTGGCACTTGCTGGCTGGCTGAAGGGACCTGGCCAGAAATAGGACTCTTGCCTCGCTGAACTCTGGTCCACCAGCTGTCTACCAGTCTTGGGAGAGAGTTATGGGCCACTGGCAGATGTTACCACTGGGCTCGCATACAGGCTCAAGGGTTCCCTGCTTCTTCTGGAAGGGGCTTTAGGTTTTAATTTTTGCATCTTACCCCCGTCTCTACAGTTTTCTGGCCAAGGTAGCCCTGGGTTGAGAGCCATGTGCCAGAACAAGGCTGAGGAAGTATCACTGTGCCCTCCTGGACACCCTGCCTCAGTTTCTCTAGTGGGCAGCTCCTTTTTCCGAAAGGGATCTTCTCAGAACAAGCTTGGGTCCCCTTGTCTGAGAGTGGGGTGTTAGCCGGGGTGTTGTCTCATTTCCCCTTCTAAGGCAGAGGTCCTAGATTCAGTCTGACACTCAAGGTTAAGGGGGTGGCCAACTGTGCCCGTCATCACTGAGGGCTTACCATGCGCATGGATCATGTGTAACACTTTGTGTGTGCCAGCTGGTTTCTCTGTTTTACAAATGAAGAAACTGAGGACCAGAGAGGCAGCCGTGGCCGTAAGATCACAAAGCTAGCGCATGAACACCGATGGCTTCCATGTATGAACTGAACAGGGAAGTGATGGCTGAGGGTCATGAGGCCATGGGAGAGGCCGGGAGTCTGGAGAGACCAGGGCCTGGGAGAGGCCAGCCCTGCCTGCCACCCTGGCCCCTACCTGATAGGAGCCCGATAAGGCCATGTGCGTCATGGCCCAGAAGTAGATGTGTTGACCCTTACTTACTCCCTTGAGGGACCTGGAGTTAGCCAGGTTTCTTGAGAAAGGCTGTATCCCCAAGCCTGCATGCTAACTGATTACAGTCAGTCTGGGCCATATCTACACTGGGGAAGCTGAAGAATGAGGTGGAGAAGTCTTGGAGGGAAACTGAGGCATAGGGAACGACTCAGCCAGCCAGCCAAAGGCCCAAGTTGAAGCCAACATCCCTGTTCCCTGTGACTGAGTGGACCCATGACCAGGAGAAGGCAGCTGGAGGAGCAGAGGGGACATGGCTAGGAGACCCGAGCTGAATTTACATCTGTACCATCTACCCCACCCTTCTCCAGAGTCTGCACTCCACACATCCATTTATCCTGAACCTTCCCTGCAGGAACACCCTCAGACCTGTGGAGAAGTAGGTACAGCCAGCAACCCAAGGAGGTTACAGTTCAGAGGTTGTAGGAAGGTAGAGGCAGACACAAACACACAGATAAACTATGCAAGATGATTTAGGTCCAGAAAAGATCTATCTATCTATCTATCTATCTATCTATCTATCTATCTATCTATCTATCTATCTATCATCTATCAATCATCTATCTATCAATCATCTATCTATCTATCTATCTATCTATCTATCTATCTATCTATCTATCATCTATCTATCTATCATCTATCTATCTATCTATCTATCTATCATCTATCTATCTATCTATCTATCTATCATCTATCTATCTATCTATCTATCTATCTATCTATCTATCTATCATCTATCTATCTATCTATCTATCTATCATCTATCTATCTATCATCTATCTATCTATCTATCTATCTATCTATCATCTATCTATCTATCTATCTATCATCTATCTATCATCTATCTATCTATCATCTATCTATCATCTATCTTCTATCTGAGCCTTACTCTCACTTTGTGGCCCAGGCTGACATTGGACTCCTGGGTTCAGGTACATTTTCTGCCTCAGCCTCCAGGGAGCTGGGACTGTAGGTGTGACCCATCTCAAATGGCTTGGAGGGTCATTTTAGACGGTGGCAGTGAGAGACAGCCTTTCCAAGGAGATGGCTTTGGGAGTGAGGCAATGGAGACTCAGGTGGGCAGCCTGGGGTTTACTGGTGACTACTATCATAAAGGGGAGGTGACCTGGGATTTACTGGTGACTACTATTATAAAGGGGAGGTAGGAGAGGCTGCCTTTGATTGGCCTAGAGCCCAGGGTTTTGTGAGGGGGAAATAGCACTTGTCTTTTGGGATTTGCTTTTGTTTGCTTTTTCCTGCTGGGCATGGGACCCAGGGTTTGAACATGGTTGGCAAACAGTTTGCCACTGAGCCATTCTTCAGCCCTACACCCATATCTATGGGTTCAGTTTTGAGGTCCTGGACCCTGGTGTATGCCTGCAAGTCCTTCCTGCTGAGGATGGGGGTCAGGGCAGGCTGTGGAGTGGAGTGTTCAGCTCAGAAGTTGGCATTAGGGTCCTGTCTGTGTCAGGGAGCTCAGGGTAACCCAGGATCCCTCCTCCACACCTCTCTTTGTCTCTCTTCTGCCCCCTTGCTGAGGGATGGCGGGGTGAGTGTTAATGTCTGTTGGAGTCATAGTAACGAAACCAAAGTCCTAGAGCAGGATGGACACGCAGGCTTATACTGCCAGTGGGTGACAGGTGACTGGTCCGGGCAGCAACAACACAACCTGCTGCTCCCTAAGGGCTTGCCTTTTTGTAGAAGTTGCTGTGTGATCCAGTGTAAGTCCCCTTCCCTCTCTGGGCCTCAGCCTCACCCTGCCTAGGCATTTAGGCTCCCAACCAACAGCTTTCTTGACCCTCTCTTCCCACAGGTCTGGGAGCAGTGACCCCTATTGCCTGGTGAAAGTCGATGACGAGGTTGTGGCCAGGTGCGTAGTCAGCACGGGGTGGGGTCAGGAGGGGAAGGGAGCGGAGAGAACAGTCCCTCATGGAGGTGGGGGTTGTCTCTCAGGCTTCAAGGAGGCTACATTAGCCCTGGCCTTTTGGGTAAAACCTTGCAGCCGGTGTCAACTGGCCAATATCCTCTGTCTGGGGACCCGTGATATCTCTGGCTCCCTGGGGCTGACTCAGCCACCACCAAAGCCTGTTGGCGGGGGGTGGGGAGTGTGGGCATCTCATGCTTGGCTAGTTTGGCTGACTCCGGGCCTCTGGGTGCTGCGGGTGTCTGGGTGTGTCGTATTCACACCAATGTGTGTGTGTGTGTGTGTGTGAGTGTGTGCGCGCGCATGTGTGCTCTACCAGCCTGCTCATCTGGGGTGCCATAAGAGCTGGTGTGAATGCTTCTGACCACGTGTGAGCGTCCATGTGGGTGTACAAGTCCACAGGACTCCCGTGCATACCGGAGATGTGTGTGTGTGTGTGTGTGTTTGTGTGTGTGTGTCTCAGGTGTGAGTGTGAAGGAGGTGTGTGGATATCTGTAGGTGCTGAGTCCTGATGGGGCATCAGCTGAGTGGGGCTTCTCCTCCCCCTCAGGTCAAGGGACAGCTCTCAGCCCCTGTAGACCTGAGGGGGTGGTGGGCGGGTGGCTGAAGCCTTGGTTTCTATGGAGACGACAAGATTCAGGATGCTTCTGGCACTAGTTCTGGTCCAGATGGACTGGGAATGGGGGTGGGGAGCCCCTAGGAAGGCTGACCCCTCCCATGGCTCCCTCTGTGTTTGCCCTGTGATAAGATACAAACCCCCAAGCCCCGGACTGGCTTTCTGTATGCTTCTAAGGCAGCTCTTCTCCCTTCTCTGGGCTGCAAGGAACCAACAGCGGGAAGCAAGCTTTGCACACTGGGCTTGGCTGGGACTTCACTGGGCAGTGTAAAGTCTTTGTTCCCCGAGCAGCCACGGTGGGAACCCTGTCAGGGTGCCAGGCCCAGATGTGGGACATATGTATGTGTGTCTGTGTCCATCTTTGACTTCACCCTAGCGTCCCCTGACTTTCTGGGTGCCGTGAAGCCCCGAGTGTTCTGACTGGCCCTGCTCACGCTTGCCTCAGGGCCTTTACACACATGGTTCCAGCCATCTGGGATGCTTGTCTTCCCTGCCCAGTTCTCTTTCACCTGATTAATTTGCCTGGGGAGCCCTGCACTATTCCCAAGCATCCCTGAGTTCACCCCAATCACAGATGATGTCTGCAGTTTGGGTAGGGGGTAGGGAGGGAACGTAGGAATGTACCACTGGGTATTGGTGACTGGTGGGTTCTGTGTTGCTATGTAAGCATGTCTTTGTGTCTCGGTGTCTATCTGGGATACTGTGTCTATATTTACAAACAGGTTTCTAGATGTTTCTGAGGTGCTCGTGTGTATCTGTGTCTATGTGGATGCGTGATATCCTGTGTCTCTGGCTTCCTCGGCCTGTCTAGGTGTGTTTCTCTGATTGTATGTGTGTATATGTTTTCATGGGTCTCTCTGTGTGGGTTTTGTCTACTTGTGAACCTCTTTTGTTGTGTCTTGGGGACATGCCTATTTGCATGTGTGCCTGCATGCATGCATACACATTTAGACTCCCTGCAGCCATACCTGCATTTGTCTGTATCTCTGGCACCTGTGCATATTGGGTCCGGGTGTGCTTCTCTGTCTGAGCTCATGGGTCTGAGTGCACTTGCTGTATTCCTGGGATGGGGGTGTGTGTAGATTCTAGAAGCATGTGCACGGCAATGTCTGTCGTGTTTGTGTGTGTGTGCCCCTAATTTTGTTTGTGGGGATCCCCAGGTCACCCACTGTATGAGGCTCTAGCCCAGCACCCCTCTTGCAGGACAGCAACCGTTTGGAGGAGCCTGAGCCCCTTTTGGGGGGAGGAGTACACTGTGCACCTGCCGTTGGACTTCCACCACCTGGCCTTCTACGTGCTGGATGAGGACACGGTTGGGTGTGTGGTGGGTGGGTGGGGTGTGCACGGGGATCCCAAGTCACACACCAATCTACACACCAAGAAGAAGTGCGCTGCCTCCAACCCCTGACACTTATCCCCATGGCTCTACGGGAGAGTGCTGGCCCTGGTCTGACCTTCTCCTACCACCTTCCCACAGACACGACGACACCATTGGGAAGATCTCCCTGAGCAAGGAGGCCATCACAGCTGACCCTCGAGGTGAGCAGATCCTGACTGGAGGGAGAGAAGAAGATGATCTGACCTACAGGGGCCTTGCAAGGGCTGAGGGAGTGGCCTCAGAGTCTGAAGGGGGAAGACTCCCCCTACCTCGTTTTTTCATTTTTTTTCAAGACAGAGTTTCTCTGTGTAGCAGCTCTGGTTGCCATGGAACTCACTCTGTAGACCAGGCAGGCATTGAACTCCCAGAGATCCGCCTACCTCGCCTCCCAAATGCTGGGATTAAAGGCGTGCACCAGAGCCAAAGGAAAGGGTGTCTGTGGGTGCTGGGCAGGGGGACATTGTCCTCATCTTGGTGGGGTGGAGGGAGACCACATACACATCTTACCGCTGGGAATGCCAGCAAGGAGGGTGATGGCGATGAAAGTGACTTCCCAAGCTGGATTTGGTGGTGCATGCCTGTCATCACAGCATTCAGGAGGCTAGCCTGGGCTACAGAGTGAGACTTCACTTGTGCATCATCATCATCAGTGCTGGGGTCAAAGCAATGGCTCTATCACTGAGTGCCAACTGCATGTTTGCTAGTTACTGCATTAGAGCGACAGGGGCTGCAGAGGTGGTTCAGCAATGAAGAGTGAGCGCTGTTGAGAGGTCAGAGGTGAGAGGTCAGTGCTCAGCACCCACGTGTGGCTCAGAAGGGCTGTAATTCCAGTGTCAGAGATTCTGATTCTGGGCTTTCTTCTGGCGGCAGCAGGGAGCACCGACGGGTGTTTGTTTGTGCGTTTGGGACAGGGTCTCCCAGTGTTGCCCTGGCTGGAATTCAGGACTTTTCTTTTCCTGTGACTTTGATAGAGGTGGCTTGAGGGAGGGAGGGCTTATTCCAATTTGCAGTTCAGAGTTCATGGTGGCAGGGAAATCGAGGCATCAGGAGCTGAGGGAGCTCGTCACATCCCTTCCACAACCAGGAAGCAGAGATGAATGACATCTGGGGCTCCCCTTGATTTCATCTTGTAGGGGCCAGGATTCCAGCCTAGGGAATGGTTCTGCCCACACTGCAATGGTGCAGCAGTTAGGTAATCAAGAAAATCCCCCCGTGGGTGTCCTCAGGGGTTAACCTTGATCCAGCCAATCCTTCCCAAGTGTGCCTGGAGGGCTATCTTCCAGGTGATTTTAGAGTCTGTCAAATTTGAAACAGTGGCCACAGTTACAAGTGCTTTGAAAAGTAAGATGTTTGAAGACACAAAATGGCAACAGGAGGTTAAAGCATAGAGCCAGGCATGGTGGCCTCGGTGCTGGCCCCTGGTTGCACTCAGGAGGTGGAGGTGGGAGGAACAGGAGTTCTGGTCTAGCCTGGGGATACAGAATGAGACCCTGTATGGAAACAAAACAAAAAGAGAAACAAAGGGGAAGGAACGATGTTTGCCGAGAGAGGTTGGGCTGCACTGGGGCCAAAAGACAATACGCAATACATTCAAAATGTGACGGGAGGCCTGCGTGCGCGTGCGTGCGCGTGCGTCTGTGTCATTCACATTCCAGGGTGCATCCCAAAGCTACACTCTCCACGTTTGTGTTCCGCCTCTGTTGTCTTCTTCTTTCCTTTTAGAGACAGGGTTTCCTGTGCAGCCCTGGGGTTCTCTTTGTAGACCTTGGACACACAGAGGTCCATCTAATCTCTGCTGTTTCCTAGCTGTGGGGGTAGAGGATAGTCGAGTCTCTGTGCTTCAGTTTCCTCCTCTGACATAGGGCTGATCGCAGACCGAATCTGAGGTCCCGCATGAGAAGCCGCCTGCGTCAAGCATGGTTGTTACAGTAGCAGTTCTGAGCTGACACAAAGCCTACCGAGTCCAGGTGCTTCCTAAACACCGGGTGTGCTCTGCAGGGATTGACAGCTGGATCAACCTGAGCCGAGTGGATCCAGACGCCGAGGTACAGGGTGAGGTCTACCTGGCTGTGCAGCTGCTGGAGGACGCTCGGGGTCGATGCCTCCGTTGCCACGTGAGACAGGCCAGGTATTCTTGCTCTGGGGGAGGGGTGGGAGGCTCTGAAAATGAGCAAGGAGGCGAGGGATGTGGCTTGCCTGGCACACACAGGCCCTGGATTCTATCTGCAGCACCACATAAGCTGTGCATGGTGGTTCACATGTCTAATCCCAGCACTCCGGTCAGAGGCAGGTGGATCTCTGTGAGTTCAACAGTCTCTCCATGAAGACCAGGCTGGCCTTGAACTCACAGAGATCTGCTTGCCTCTGCCTCTCAAGTGCTGGAATTAAATGCTTTGCCACTACAGCTGTCAAAAATATCTTAACCCAAGGGTAGATGAGTGTGTGGAGGTAGATGAGTGTGTGTGGGTAGATGAGTGTGTGTGGAGGTAGATGAGTGTGTGTGTGGGTAGATGAGTGTGTGTGGAGGTAGATGAGTGTGTGTGGGGTAAATGAGTGTATGTGGGGGTAGATGAGTGTGTGTGGAGGTAGATGAGTGTGTGTGGGTAGATGAGTGTGTGTGGGGGTAGATGAGTGTATGTGGGGGTAGATGAGTGTGTGTGGGGGTAGATGAGTGTGTGTGGGGGTAGATGAGTGTGTGTGGGTAGATGAGTGTGTGTGGGGGTAGATGAGTGTATGTGGGGGTAGATGAGTGTGTGTGGGGGGGTAGATGAGTGTGTGTGGGTAGATGAGTGTGTGTGGGGGTAGATGAGTGTGTGTGGGGGTAGATGAGTGTGTGTGGGGTAAATGAGTGTATGTGGGGGTAGATGAGTGTGTGTGGAGGTAGATGAGTGTGGGGGGGTAGATGAGTGTGTGGGGGTAGATGAGTGTGTGTGGGGGTAGATGAGTGTGTGTGGGTAGATGAGTGTGGGGGGGTAGATGAGTGTGTGGGGGTAGATGAGTGTGTGTGGAGGTAGATGAGTGTGTGTGGAGATAGATGTGTGTGTGTGTGTGTGTAAATCACTTGCCACTCAAGCCTGATGCCCTGAGTTTGATCATTGGAACCCATAGTAGAATGAGAAAACCAACTCTTGAAAATTGTCTGTGGGGGGCTGGAGAGATGGCTCAGCGGTTAAGAGCATTGCCTGCTCTTCCAAAGGTCCTGAGTTCAATTCCCAGCAACCACATGGTGGCTCACAACCATCTGTAATGAGTTCTGTTGCCTCTTCTGGCCTGCAGGCATACATGTACACGGGATATTATATACATAATAAATAAATAAATATTTTAAAAAAAAAAGAAAATTGTCTGTGACCCCCACACATGTACATAAACACTCAGTCACACACACACAAATACATAAGTTAAACAAACAGACACATGCACTGTCACAGACACACACAGTCACAGACAGACAGACAGACACACATACACAGTCAGACACACAGTCCCAGACACACACACAGACAGACAGATAGACGCACACATCATACATACAAAGACACAGTCATAAATAGATATCAGATTGTTACTTCTTGCGCAAAGTCTTAATTACTGGCTCTCTGAAGGCAGGTGGCCTCAGGCGAGATGGATCCAGGAGGCTGACTTCAGGCCGTGTCTCCAAGTGGAGACACAATAGACCTCATGGCCTGAGGCTGGTGACCTACCGACTTTGCTTGTACAACTGACCAAGAACCTCACTTTTACAGAACATCCCAGGGTCAATTCTTATTGGCTCGACCTGGGGTCACACTGGAGTCTTATGGGCTGAGAGGGAGGGTGATGGAGGAAAAGCCTGAAGGAAGTCAATAGACACAGGACCCGTAAAACCCAGAGGCAGCCTCGTCAGTCTTCCCTCTGTCTCCAGCCCCCTTCAGCTCCTCAGTCCCCCTCCCCGTCACATCCTTCAGCATCTCCATCTTCTTCTTCCTCTCGACATCCCGCCATTCTGTCCCCCGCCTCCCTCGCTCCCTCAGGCAACCTTCACTCTTAGATTCTGCCTGCACATATTAAGGACAATCCGTGTTTCTAGGTTGCTGTGTGACCATAAGACCCTTTCTTGCCCTCTCTGAACTTCTGACAGCTCTGGATTCAGGTCTCGGCCTTGGCCCCAGCTGGATGTGGGAGAAGCATGAATGAGGAATGGCCCAAGAAGGAAGGGAACCAGAAAACAGATTGTGTTCAGGGGTCTGCGCTCAGCTTTTCTGCCCATGACCCCCTCCCCAGACACTAGGCTGTACAGGATCCTTGCACGCAGGAGAGGGACCGATTGCTGTCGCTTAGCAACTGTGTTGGTTCCTAGGAAACCAAAGGCTTTGGATGCCCAGCAAGGCTGGGAAGCAAGCGGGAGGAAGAAACAGCCCCTGGTGGTGGTGGGGTGTTCCTGGATTTGGGGGCCCGCTAGAAGGGGGATGGGGAAGCTGACTCAGGTGAGGCTTCAAGTTGTCATGGTAACCACAGGCAGGATGTCTGTATCTCCTGCTTTTTTCTTTGTTCCCAAGCAAGGTGTGGGCATGTGTGTTTGTTGAATGAATAAGTGAGCTGAGTCAAGTGCTACACTAAGTAACTTTTCTATGTCATCTCGGATTCTTGGTCCTGTGAACTTGGTCTGTTATTGTCCTTCTTTTCTGGACTAAGCCTCAGGGAAGGGAGGTGACTTTTTCTAATGCCACCCAGCAGGGTCAGGTTTTGAATTCATGCCTGTAGCTCCCCACTTAGGGGATCTGGGGAGATTGAGACATCTTTCATTTCCATTGTCCCTTCCCTTGCTAAGTGTTGTGATAGTCTGATCTTTCTGTGCCTCAGTTTCCCCTCGTGGAAATCAGGGGTAATGAGGAACTCTTCTGCTTCCCAGTTGTTTGTGTATAGAAACTGCTGGGTTTGCATGGGTGCAGTGATGGACCTGGCCAGGGCCCCTGTGATGGACAGGCTCGTTGCCCTGGTAACAGAACCTTGCCATTAGAATGATCTAGTTTGAACTCTCTTTCCTAGGCCTGCCTCGGGCCTGTAGCCACAAACCCCTTCTCTTCCTCTGTCCCCAGGGACCTGGCCCCCCGGGACATCTCTGGCACGTCAGACCCATTCGCGCGTGTGTTTTGGGGCAGCCATAGTTTGGAAACCTCGGTGAGCAGACAGTCAGGAAGAAGTGTGACTCCCCTCAGTGGGTGGGGTCAGTCACCTCTGCTGCTCACAGCCCTCTGCACCCTCAGACAATCAAGAAGACCCGCTTCCCACACTGGGATGAGGTGCTGGAACTGCGGGAGACGCGGGGGACCGCTTCCCCGCTGCGAGTGGAGCTCTGGGATTGGGACATGGTGGGCAAGAATGACTTCCTGGGCATGGTGAGTGTCCCCACCCCCACTAATAAATGCTCTCTGTGGCTCCCCATTGCCCCCCATGAGCAGACAGGTAAGATTGGGGCCTGGGGGTGGGTGTTTAAGCTGTCGCGAGGACCATTGGCCAGCCTGGGTAGTGGAGTCTCGCTCTTCATGAGACAGGCCAGAAAACAGGCCGTGAAGGAGGCAAGGACCTCTCTGAGGCCACGGGGTAGGCCCACGGCTCCTGGGTATGCTGGTGCCTGTCACTACATTGACCTAACCGTCACCACCCTGTGAGGCTGACAGTCATGATCCCCCAATGCACGTGACGTCTGGAACAGTGGAAGTGGGTTTTCTGAAGCCCCGTGGCTTTTAGCTTGTCTGAGGCTGGGCCTATGGCAGTGGCACTGTGTTCCCTGTGTGGCCCAGGGCGAGCCGTCTCTCCAAGCATTTTCTCCTCTCTTTTACTTTTTGTTTTTTTCAATACAGGGTTTCTCTGTGTAGCTCTGGCTGTCTTGGAACTCACTCTGTAGACCAGGCTGGCCTTGAACTCCCAGAGCTTTGCTTGAGCCCCTGCTTCCCGAGTGCTGGGATTAGTGCACCATTGCTGCCTGGCACCTTAACTTTTCTCAATTGTAAATTAAGTGTCCTTTAGAGGCCCTAAGGCTTGAGAGAGAGGAAGAACTGGACCCTGGCTGACCATAATGCATCTGTGGATGGCAGGCCAGCCTCTTCCTCCAGGACTGGGTGGGCCCCGCATCAGGCAGGACAGTGCCCCCAGCTGAGGTCTGTGTGTCCCCCACAGGTGGAGTTCACCCCACAGACCCTTCAACAGAAGCCACCCAATGGCTGGTTCCGCCTCCTGCCCTTTCCTAGAGCTGAGGATTCTGGGTAAATGTGGGTGCCTAGTGAGGGGCATGAACTCAGCGGGTTATCCTGGGTGCTGGCACTGGCCCACCCTGTCCCTCTGGCCCTAGTCACATGTCCCTGGTATGTTCCAGGCTATTTTCCTTTCTTTATGATGTAGTGTCAGGAACTGATCCCAGGGCCTTGGCTGTGCTAGGCAAGCGCTCTAACGCCATCCTGAGTAGCTAACACATCCTGTCTGCTGTGCACACATGGGCTGTGCACACCGACCACAGAGCGCCCTGGCCCTACCAGTCTTTTCCTGGTTGTTCCCGTCCTCACTGTTCACATAACTGACTGCACGGCTTGTGTCCACGAGACCCACATCTTACTGCCCTGCCTACACTTGCTGCTCTGCCTGTTCTGTGTGTGGCTGTGCACCTGGTCATGGCCTCCACTGTGGCTTTTCCACACACCGTCTGGGGCCTCTTTCTCCCTATCCACTTTTGTCCTCACTGCCCTTCCTTGCCCCTCCCATGCTCATGTCTCAGCCTGCTTTGGGCTAACCTGCTTTGGGCTAGCCTGCGTTCACATCTCCTTCTCTATGGTCTGCTCCGTGTAGGGGAAGCCTGGGTGCCCTGAGGCTGAAGGTGCGCCTCACTGAGGACCGCGTCCTGCCTTCCCAGTGCTACCAGCCTCTCATGGATCTGCTTCTGGAGTCGTTACAGGGGCCAGCCGAGGTGGGTGTGGTGGCAGGTGCTGCCACCTGGGTTGCTGGGTCCAGGGTGTAGCTCCCCGCCTGGGAAACCAGGGCCAGCTTTGGGGCCTCAGGTCACCTGGTGGCTCTCCTGTCCCTGCTCAGGAGGACACCACCAGCCCCCTGGCTGTGCTAGAGGAACTGGCCTCTGGGGACTGTCGTCAAGACCTTGCTACCAAGCTTGTGAAGCTCTTCCTGGGCCGGGGCCTGGCCGGGTCCTTTCTAGACTACCTCACAAGGCGTGAGGTGGCTCGAACTAGTGAGTTTCCCACACAAACGCTCTTCCCGAAGGATGGGTCTGCAGAGGATCTCCAGGGAGAAGTGAGATCCTTTAGAGGATGTTTATATGTTGGGGTATCTGTGCCGTGGACCCGGAAGGGCGCTGTGTGGCCTCAGGCAGCTTGGCAAACCACTCTGGGCCTCTGGGCCATGACTAAAGTTGACATTTTGGGTTCTCCCTGATTCTTGAGGCCGAAAGAATCGTATCTCCACTTTGAGTGAGTGGGGTGAACTGGGTCCAGCCCCCACCCCACACCAGCAAACACACCCCCTGTCCTCCCAGATGACCCCAACACCCTCTTCCGTTCTAACTCCTTGGCATCCAAGTCGATGGAACAGTTCATGAAGGTGAGTGGGAGCTGGCATGTCTGGGTGCATGTGGCTTCCTCCCCCTGCTCACTCGGTCCCCAGAGCCTACTGGCCTCAAGTGGCCCTAGATGGCTGAGCTGGGTGCTGATGGCAGGTGTCTGGCTTCAGCCCTGGGCGGCACCCTTGGACACGACTGGCCTGGCTCTGAAATCTCCCTGCACACCCCCTGCCCCAGCCCAGGGCACTTTCTGCCACCCTTAGCCACTCCGTGTGGCCCCTGCCCCCAGCTCGTGGGCATGCGCTACCTGCACGAGGTCCTGAGGCCGGTGATCAGCCGCGTCTTCGAGGAGAAGAAATATATGGAGTTGGACCCTTGCAAGATGGACCTGAACCGCTCGCGGTGAGCGAAGTGGGAGTGCCTCAGACCTCAAGATGTCCCTTATCATTTGCAGCTGCCTGGGGCTGCTCTGTGCTGGCTGCCACCAGCCTAGGGACACGTGTGTGTGTGTGTGTCTGTGTGTGTGTGCATGTGCATGTGTGTGTGTGCGCGCGCGCGGCAGCTCAGGCTGTTCTGGGGGAGCCCAAATGCTGCCTCTGCCTCTCCCGCACCCTATGACTTGGGAGTGTTGGGGGCACTTAAGGGTTTTGCAAGTGACGTACAGAACAGGGGAATGCTGGGAGATGATGGAGACCCACATGGGGTCATCTGCAGAATGGATCCTGGGAACCTTCTATGAGATTGGAGGCAAGCGAGGCTATGACTAAAAGCCACCCCACACCTCCATGGACGCCTCCTCTTTTCTCTCCAGAATCTTCTCTGCTACAGTCAGGGGGCTGGCTTCCCTGAAACCCTGAGAGCTAGACGCAGGTCTGTTAGGACCCGCACCTCTTGACCACCTCAGACGCAGGCTTCGGCACCCTCTTTACTGAACCTCAGCGAGGGGGGGGGGGTTCCTGCCCAAGGTCACACAACTGGGAAATTGCAAAGTGGGAATTTGAACCCAGGCCCCAAACAGGACAGGGTTGTCTGTGAAACTCCCAGGGTAGAGCTGGAGACCACTGGAGACTCAGTGGCACTTATGGGCGATGGGACACGGGGAACCTGGGTGGGGCAGAGTTGCAGACAGATAGTGGAGCTGGTCCTGACTTCTAGTCTCAGGTCTGCCACCTGCTTGCAAGTCCTATTGATGGGCCTCAGTTTCCATGCCTGTTAAATGGGAGGGGTAGACACTCAACTTGTGAGTTACCGTTAGGAACACGTGGGGCAATGCCAGGGGCCATGATTGGATACAGGGACTGAGAACTTCTGGCTTGAGGGCTCCGGGCAGTAGGGATTGTATGTGCCAAGGCATCGGACGTGGCCATGCTGAAGACACCCAGAGCTAGAAGCAAGTCGTTATGAAGTGAGAGAGGGTGGTGGCCGTTCTGAGGAGGTGACACTTAGCTGCATGCCAGCATGTTTCAGGACACAGGAACAGCCGCTATGAGGGTTCTAAGCTGGGACCCTGCCCCAGAGTTCACTCCAGCAGGGAGTCCAGCGTGAGGGGAGGCACCGTGGAGGCTGGGAGGTTCTGAGGCAGCAGGTGTGGTGCTCTGACCGGAGGTTCTGCTTGCTCCCTCCAGGAGGATCTCCTTCAAGGGCACACCCACGGAGGAGCAGGTGCGGGAGACCAGCCTGGGGCTGCTGACCGGGTACCTGGGGTCCATCGTGGATGCCATTGTGAGCTCTGTAGGGCGCTGCCCACTAGCCCTGCGCCTGGCCTTTAGGAAGCTGCAGCGGCGTGTGGAGGAACGCTTCCCCGGGGCGGAGCATCAGGTGGGCTGGGTTCTGCGGGGCGATGCGGATGTTGGGATGGTCGGGGGCACTGTGTCCGTCGGTCACGTGCAGAGTCAGGGCAAAGGTGATCTGGGCTGCTCAGACTTAAGTGTGTGTGTCCTGGCAGAGGACAGTATTCCTGGCAGGACCTAGAAGCCAGGGGACCGATGATGAAGGAGGTGGTGGTTGACAGTGGTGATGATGTCAGTAATGGTGTTGGTGGAGATGATGGTGATGATGGTGGTGATGATGGTGGTGATGGTGATGGTGGTGATGATGATGGTGGTGGTGATAAAGATGATGGTGACGGTGATGATGGTGGTGATAAAGATGATGGTGACGGTGATGATGGTGATGATGATGGTACTGATGAGAGCAGAAGGTAAGAAGAGGGCCGGGCCAGGATGAGGCCGCGTGGGTTCTGTAGGCGCTAGGCTTTCCCAGCCCGGATACAACTGGTAGAAACTGGGAGCTGTGGCTCTGGGCCAGGCAAGGGGCATAAACAGACAGATACGGAGCTGTAAGGAGTGGTGGAGACTGGGGCTAAATGTAGCTTTGTCTACAGGGACCACTGAGGCCAGTGTTCTGCATAGGAATGGGGCTCAGTCCCTGCTCCTGCAGAGCCTTTTCTCACTGCTATGCCGGGGCTAAAGCACAGTCTCTCGCACGCCGGGCAGCTCCTCTCTGCCACTGAGCCACGGCCTAGTAGTGCTCTTTTCACCTTTCTGAGATAGGGCCTTGCTAAGTTTCCAAGGTAGGCCTTGAACTTGCAGTTCTCCAGACTCAGCTTCTGGGATATGTGTGATAACGGACAGGCCTCTGCCTCAGGCTTGGCTGAGATGAGCTGGACTAAGCTATGTCTTCCTTTCTTCCCGCCCTCCCTCCCTCCCTCCTTCCCTCCCTCTTCCCCCACTAACTTCCTCTCTCTCTCTCACCAATTTCCAGGATTCTATGTAAAGTCTCCCAGTTTTGAAATATTAGGGTTAATTCACGCAGACACACAAGCAAAAGTCGCTTGGAACTGGTCACCTTGTGTTGAGGTTGTGCTGGACCATGGGCTCCCAGTCTGAGATCCTTAGGGTTTTTTGTTTGTTTGTTTGTTTTGCTTGTTTTGTTTTGGGTTTTTTGAAACAGGATTTCTTTGTATAACAGCTCAGGCTGTCCTGGAACTCGCTCTGTAGACCAGGCTGTTCCTGAACTCACAGAGATCTGCCAGTCTCTGCCTCCCAATTAAAGGCTGAGATTAAAGGCGTGCGCCACTACCACCGGGCTGAGATTCCTGTTTTAATAATGTTCAGTGCACAACCCGAGGTGGCTGTCGTGGGGAGCTTGGTGACGCAGGCCTGTACCCAGCTTCTCTGGAGGCTGCAACAGGAGGATTATAAAGTGTGTGCACCCCACACTCAGAGGCAGAGGGTGTCATGTGAGCCCTTAGCATTCCAGTCCTTTGTTAGCCACTCGATATGGTGCAGAGATCCAGACTCAGGTCTTTTGATGGAACACGAAGCACACACTATTTACCACTGAGGAAACTTTCCTGCTCAGCCAGACTAACTTTTCCCCAATGCTAAAGACTATACCCCTTGGCAGAAAGGTCTAGAACCTGGTGTACGCTGGAGATGTCACAGCCCAGTTCTTACAGCACTGCTTTCTGCTTTTTGTTTACGGATTGGGAAACTGAGGCCCACCGAGCTGGAGATTTCTTCCCCAGATTCCCCCTCCTCCCATCTAGAGGTGGCGGCATTGCACCCCACTTAGCTTGGCTCTCACCTGGGCTGCCTCAGAGGCGTTAAGTAGGACGCGGCTAAGGTGGGGGAGGGAAAGAGACCAAGAGGCCAGCTCCGTGTTCAGCTCTGCCCAGGAAGCCAACATGAGTGCTACCCACATGTCCCCCGTGGGCAGGGACCCCAGACTTTCTCAGGTCATGAAGGTAGGGAGCCCTGAGACGCCTCTGAGCAAGCGTGCGTGCATGTGTGTGTGAGTGAGAGAGTGTGTGTGTGTGAGAAAGTGTGTGTGAGTGTGTGCGTGTAAGTGTGTGAGAGAGTGAGAGTGTGTGTGCGAGTGTGCATGTGTGTGAGGGAGTGTGTATGCGTGCTTGTGTGCGTGTGTGCATGCACGGGCGTGTGTGTGTGAGTGTGAGTGAGAGAGTGTGTGTGTGAGTGAGAAAGTGTGTGTGAGTGTGTGCGTGTGTGAGTGTGTGAGAGTGAGAGTGAGTGTGCATGTGTGTGA
The DNA here is from genome assembly GCF_903992535.2 of Arvicola amphibius. Classification (NCBI taxonomy): domain Eukaryota; kingdom Metazoa; phylum Chordata; class Mammalia; order Rodentia; family Cricetidae; genus Arvicola; species Arvicola amphibius. The sequence continues at coordinate 119,827,202 of NC_052056.1, forward strand.
GAGAGTGTGCGTGTGTGAGAGTGAGTGTGTGCGAGTGTGCATGTGTGTGAGAGAGTGAGAGTGTGTGTGTGTGAGTGTGTGAGAGTGAGTGTGTGTGCATGTGTGTGAGAGAGTGTGCGTGTGTGAGAGTGAGAGTGTGTGTGTGTGTGAGTGTGCATGTGTGTGAGAGAGTGTGCGTGTGTGAGAGTGAGAGTGTGTGTGTGCGTGCATGTGTGTGAGAGAGTGTGTGTGCGAGTGTGTGTGTGCATGTGTGCTTGTGTGCGTGCGTGCATGCACGGGCGTGTGTGTGTGTGTGAGAGTGAGTGTGTGCGAGTGTGCATGTGTGTGAGAGAGTGAGAGTGTGTGTGTGTGTGCATGTGTGTGTGCGTGTGCGTGCGTGTGCGTGTGCATGCGTGATGTAGCCCAGGCTGGCCTCTTCTAATTTATGTACCCAAGGGTGACTGTTCTAGGTTGCTTTCTCCTGCTATGATGAGCACCAAGACAAGTTTGGGGAGAAAAAAGTTTGTGGGCTATCCCAGAGGGAAGTCAAGGCGGGAGGAGACTATGGAGGAACCCTGCTTCCTGTTTTGCTCTCCAGGGCTTGCTCAGTTTGCTTTCTCTGACTACGCAGGACCCCCTGCTCCGGAATCGGGCCTCTTACAGTAGGCTGGGCCCCCACAGCTTTGCCTATAGGCAGTCTGATTGAGCTGGTTTTCTTTCACTTGAGGGCCCTCTTCCCAGGTGACTGTAGCTTGTGTCAAGTTCACGAAAAAGTAACTAGCCCAGTGACTTTGAACTTGTGGTCCCCCTGCCTCCACCTCCCGCATGCTGGGATCACAGGCGTGTGCCACCACAGCCAGCTTCTGCGGCCCTGGGGAGAAACCCAGGACCCGATGCCCACCAGGCAAACATCAGTGGTAAGACACACCCACAGCCCCCTTTTTTATTTTTTATTTTGAGACAGGGTATCATTAACCTGCTTAGACTGGCCTGAAACTCACTCTGTAGCCCAGGCTAGCTTTGAACTTGTGACTCCTGCCTCAGTTCCTGTGTACATGGGATGACAGGCCTGTGCTATACCAGGCCTGGCTCAGGTGTACCTTGATGAGCTAATGTTGGGGCATAAAATGACCTGGGGACCTGCCTGGGAGGAAGTGGTGATTTGGGAACAGTTCAGGGCTTTGGTTGAGAAGGGCCCCTCTTACCGAAGCCTTGGGGCCCATTGGCAAGGCTGACATGCCCAGAAAGCTAGCGCTCTCCAGTGTAGCTACTGTCACAGGTATGACTGACACCCCAAAATAAACATAGACATACAGGCTCAGGCTTGACACAGCAGTGGATGAGTGAGCTGTGCCCGCTGCGGAAAGGGACTCTGGGACTGGGGCAGCGTGGACAGGTGGGCTCTGCAGCCTGACTGCCCGGGCTCCTTGCTGAGCCTCAGTTTCTTCGCTTAGAAAGCAGAGGTTAAGTACACTCTTGACCCTGGGTAGCCGAGACCGAACGGCAGGAGTGGTAAGCTATACTGCCCCTGCTGTTGGTCCCTGGGTAATCTCGGGCAAATGACCAACCTGCATCTCAGTTGCTGCCTCTCTAAAACTGGCTGTGACCCGTCCCAGTGTGAGTGGCAAGGAGAGGCTGTGGGAGGCGAATACAGCCTGTTCTTGCCACCAGACAGGTCACAGATCTGGGTTGGAATCCTGACTTCTGTGCTGTGTGACCCGGAGCAAGCCACTTGGCCTCTCCGAGGTTGCAATGACTGTGTTCCGAGCCCAGGCAGGAGTCTGCTAAAACCAGATCAGTCTGTCATCCCATTTTCCAGCTAGAGAAACCGAGGCAGAGAGGAGCACCCTCCTTGACAGACTAGGATAAGCCTTCTGACCCAACTCCTTCTCCCTCCTCTGGGCACCTAGTGTTTGCTGCCTCAGTTTCCCCAACTGTCGTCTGTGATTCTCTGGCAGGATGTGAAGTATCTGGCAATTAGCGGTTTCCTCTTTCTGCGTTTCTTTGCACCCGCCATCCTCACACCGAAGCTGTTTGACCTCAGAGACCAGCACGCAGATCCCCAGACCAGCCGCTCCTTGCTGCTGCTCGCCAAGGTGTGTGTGTGGGGGGGGGGGTGGGGGGGTTCACCTGAGTCCGCTCAGCTGGAGAGATGCATGATGGGAAAGATCAGGAAGGCCGCCCTGGAGAAGCCCCAAAGAAAGCCAGTTTCCTTGTGTGGTGTCTCTGTTTTCTATGACACAGACTTGCTGGGCCACTGAGACTCAGAACTTGCCCCATCGCCCAGGCTGGCCCAGGACTCATGCGATCCTCCTGTCCCAGTCTCTCAAGTGCTGAGATCATAAATGTACTACCTGGTCTAGCTTTCATTTCCTGCCCCCCCACCTGTCCCTTTTGGCAGTGCTGGGAATTGAACATGGGGCTCATGCATGGGAGGCGATCACTCTACTGCTGAGCTACAGCCCCAGCCCAGTAACCCTTTCTTTTTCCTCTTCTTTATTTTGAGATTATGAAAACTCACTCCTTCTGAAAGAAATGGGAGCGGTGGACTAGCAATCATTTATACCTTAGTATGAATTAAGCTATTCTTGACCAAGTAGCCACAACTATGGCTTTCACGGGTCTACATTTGATAGAATTGGGTAGTGCTGGGTGTTGGGAGGGAACTGGGGGTGCGGACTCCAAAAGGGAGAGGGAGGATCAGAAAGTGCCCGAGGTGTACAGATATGCGAATCGGAGTTCGGGGGCACAAAGGGCACTCGCCTCAGGGTGACCTTGGCCTCCTTTCTGCTTTGCTCCAGGCTGTGCAGAGCATTGGAAACCTGGGCCAGCAGCTGGGCCAGGGCAAGGAGCTGTGGCTGGCCCCCCTCCACCCCTTCCTGCTGCAGAGCATCTCACGCGTGAGGGACTTCCTGGACCAGCTGGTGGATGTGGATGGGGCTGAGGGTGAGCCCTGCGATCCCGCGCTCCTGACCTGTGACCCCCCCACCCGGGGAAGGGGAGTACGCTATTAGTCCCCAGTTCCCCAGGACCAAGATCACGGACCTGCAGGTCAACGAATTAGTCAGTTAACGTTCGTGTCAGGCTCAGTTAGGTCCTCTCTACCAATGTGGTCATGTGACAGGGTCGTGGCGCAGAGTCTCTGGTATGGGTACGTTTAATAAGTCTCCACCATATAGGCACCATCTCAAAGGCCCAGGGCTTTGGCTTCATGGAGGAGAGCCTTGCCTGCATGAGGTCCTAGGTTCTATACCAGCACTGGGGAAAAAAAAAAAAAAGAAAGAAAGCTACCCTTCTAGATGCTTTGGATAAAGTGATTAATGAGGGGGAAATGACCCAGTGGGTGAAGTGCTTGCTGAGCAAGCTTCACGACCCGACTTCAAATCCCTATGCTCACCTAAAATCCGTGTATAGCTGTGCCTGCCTGTAACCCCAGCATTGGTGGTTTGGAGACAGGCCAGTCACTGTGGCCAAGAAGTGAGCTCCAGGTTCAATAAGTGGTTCTGTGTCAGAAAATAAACTGGGAGCAACAGAGAAAGATTTCAGATGTCAATCAACCTCTGGTCTCCATGTGAGCACATGCGCACACACATGCACACCACACACACACACAGACACACACACACACACACAGTGAGACAGAAAATCTTGGGCTTATTCACAGAATTTCATTCTAGTGGGGGCCAAGCTGTAAGACAATGGGCAAACAGCCAGGGAGTTACAAAGGAGGGAGGGAGGGGTGGGCAGGTGAAGTGGTTCACGACTTTAATCCCAGCACTTAGGAGGCAGAGGCAAGAGGGGCCAGCCTGGTCTACAGAGAGTTCCAGGCTAGTCTGGGCAACCTAGTGGCCTCCCTGGTGCCACCAGAATGAGGATACTGTGACTTTTTGGAGGTTGTTAAGTTAACATCTGCTCCCCGATGGGGATGCTGCCAGGTGCCCAGAGAACGGAGTCCCCAGTGACTCACCTATCGGCTCCCACCCGGGCGCTATGCAGCCCTGGGTTCAGAGCGCCACCTAGTGTCAATGTGGTGGAAATGACTATACAGGGCACACACAGACCAAAACCAGGACTTTAATTAAGCACGCTCCGTTTCGCTCTTACGGGAGATTCTGGGGGCCTCAGAGACACTGGCTGGGAGAAGGATGGCTTTTCTGGCTTCTCTCTGGGCACATGGAATATCTAAAGGACATCTTGGTGCAAGATGGAGGCACTCTGGCTAGGATTCGGAAAACGAGTCTCGATGTAAGAGTGATCCAGGCGGTAAACAGCACAAGGTCCTGGGGAGGGGACAGAGAGCGACAGAGAGGCTAGTGCAGAGGAGAGAAAGAGGGGAGATCAAAGAACGTGGAGAGCTGTGGGCGAGCTGGGCTTGTGTTGTGTCATGTGCTCTGAGGCAGAGGACTTGGGGTTAGAGGCCACCTCCCAGAGAAAGACTTGGGTCACATAGGAGTAACCAGGGCAATGACTGTGGTGATCTTGGACAGGAGGGGCTGCTGAGAGAGGTCTGTAGCCCGGAGCTCTGAGGGGGCTTGGGAACATTCCTGGATTGGCTGGACACCCTGTGCTGGCCAGCTGCAGTCTCTCCTGCAGGTCCCTGGACTCGGAGCGGAATATGGATACCACTTTCCCCTGCTTCTCAGTCCTTTGCCTCAGTGGCTGGGGTGTGTGTGTGAAGGGGTGGGGTCGGAGGTCACAGCCTTGGTATTCCCACTCCTTAGGAGCAGACTGCAGCAGGGGCCAGAGGTGTCACTCTCCCCTTTCTCTATTTCCCAGAGCCTGGGGGGCCAGCCTGTGCCCTGGTCCAACCTTCAACAATTGTTCGGGAAGGCTTCTTGCTGAAGCGCAAGGAGGAGCCTGCAGGCCTGGCCACACGTTTTGCCTTCAAGAAGCGCTACTTCCGGCTGAGTGGGCGGGACCTCTCCTACTCCAAGACTCCAGAGTGGCAGGTGAGACTCCACCCACAAGAAGGTGTCACTAGGGTGCATGGAGAAGCTGAGGTTCAGGGTGGGAGTTGGGGTAACTGCTTCCCCAATATCATAACAGCTAAGGCAACAAATTCCAAACTCTTGGCTGGCTCCAAGCTTGGCCAGGGACAGGGACACTCGCTGTTACACTCTTGAGCAGGTGCACATTTCATGGCTGGTATTCCGGCCGGGTGTGGACACGCACGGGTGGGGGCCACACGGCCTGCACCTGGCATCCCAGGCTCGCGTAAGATCCGTTTATTCCGCTGGCTGTGTGCGGGCGCACACACATCCAGGCACTCGCCCAACAAGCGTTCCCTGGTGCCTGTGTGTGACAGGCTCTGTCCTAGGCAGGTGACACCACTGTCTTCCATCCTAAGCAGCCCAGGGGAGGCTAGGACTTGGCGTGTAGGCACGGCTTGCATTTCATCGGCTATTTGGGTTGTGAGGCTGGGTCCACAGATCGAGAGACTTTGGCAGGGTCGTTTACCTTCATGCCTCAGTTTCCTCATCTTTAAACTGGGCAGAATAACAGGCCCAGTCTCAGAGAGCAGTCGTGGTCATTGAGTGAGATGAGGGATGTAAGGTTCCGAATGTCACAGTCAAGTGCCATCTGCACGGTGAGTTGCCATAAGCAACTGCCATGGCAAGGATGATGGTGAGGCTGAGGGGGGATGATAGTGATGATGATGGTGGTGGTGGTGGTGATAATGATGATGGTGATGGTGGTGATGATGGTGGTGGTGGTGGTGATGGTGATGGTGGTGATGATGGTGGTGGTGGTGGTGATGGTGATGATGATGGTGGTGATGGTGGTGATGATGGTGGTGATGATGGTGGTGGTGATGGGTGATGGTGGTGGTGATGATGGTGATGATGGTGGTGATGGTGGTGGTGGTGGTGATGATGGTGGTGGTGATGATGGTGGTGGTGGTGGTGGTGGTGGTGGTGATGGTGATGGTGATGATGGTGGTTGATGGTGGTGGTGGTGGTGATGATGGTGGTGGTGATGATGGTGGTGGTGGTGATGATGATGATGGTGATGATGGTGGTGGTGGTGGTGGTGGTGGTGATGGTGATGGTGATGATGGTGGTTGGTGATGATGGTGGTGGTGGTGATGATGATGATGGTGATGATGGTGGTGGTGGTGGTGGTGGTGGTGGTGGTAGTGATGGTGGTGGTGATGATGGTGGTGGTAGTGATGGTGGTGGTGGTGGTGGTGATGATGGTGATGATGATGGTGGTGATGATGGTGGTGATGGTGGTGGTGATGATGGTGGTGGTGGTGATGGTGGTGGTGGTGATGATGATGGTGGTGATGATGGTGGTGATGGTGGTGGTGGTGGTGATGGTGGTGGTGATGGTGGTGGTGATGGTGGTGATGATGGTGGTGATGATGGTGGTGGTGGTGATGGTGGTGGTGGTGATGATGGTGGTGATGGTGGTGGTGATGATGGTGATGGTGGTGGTAGTGATGGTGGTGGTGGTGGTGGTGATGATGGTGGTGATGGTGATGATGGTGATGATGATGGTGGTGATGATGGTGGTGGTGGTGATGGTGGTGGTGGTGGTGTTGATAATCCTGGTTACGATGGTGGTAATGATGACTATGGTGATAATAGTGATGATGGTCACAGTGATGATGAGGGTGATGGTGTTTGTGGGATTCTGGTGATGATGGTGTCAGTGATGTTAATGTTGCTAGAAGCAAACTTAGTCCCAGAAAAGTCAAGTCACTCAGCAGGTGACAGAGCAGGGCTGTGGGAAGACACAACAGAGCTATGCAGAAAGAGTACCTGTCCTCGGTGACTCCCCCTGGTACCCCATCCAAAGGGATGCTGCCTGTGGCTGCCTACAGGTTCACTCATCCATCCCAGTGTCCTGTATCCGTGCCGTGGAGCGTGTGGATGAGGGTGCCTTCCAACTGCCACACGTCATGCAGGTGGTGACGCAGGATGGCACTGGAGTGCCACACACCACCTACCTCCAGTGCAAGGTAAGGGGTCACCACAATCGGGTGGGGACCACGGTTCAGTCTCCTCGTGTTCTGATGGCCTCTACCCTTTGCAGAACGTGAATGACCTCAACCAGTGGCTGTCAGCCCTGCGTAAAGCCAGCGCCGCCAACCAGGACAAGCTGACTGCCTGCCACCCTGGTGCCTTCCGCAGTGGACGCTGGACCTGCTGCCTCCAGGCTGAGCGCTTAGGTGAGGGAGGGGGGTTTGCTAAGGCTCTGCCCTCCCCATCTGCCAATCAGTAGCGTCTCTCACTCTCGCTTGGGTGTGCTGTGCAGCCAGGAGTAAGTGACTTAATTTCTCTATTCCTTGGTCTTAACTGGGAAGCGGGGTTGAGGATAGCCCTTCCTCCTCGGTTCTATTGGGTGATACTGAGTTGATATACGCATAGCACCGTCTGGCACATAGTGCTAGTTACACACAAGTACTAAAGTTTCCAGCATTCCCACCATGTACTAGCTCCCAGAGCACATGGTCTGACTTGTTGAGGCTAGATGGCAGTGTCAACCGTGGTGATAATGACAGCAAGTTGTTACGCTGCTGCTGGGATGAATATCTGGCCCCGAGCACTCTACCACTGATCCTCACCCCAGCCCAAATACAATTATCACAGTGTTAGAAGGCTTCAGAGACTCAGAGAGTGTCCAAGCCCCAGCCCCAGGGCTGCCCGGAGATGTGGCCTCGAGTGGCTGGAGTTGACTGGAGATGGTGACTGAGGGGCGCAAGCCCATGGGTCAATACGGTCTGCGTCAGCTTCCTTACTGTTTCTGTGATTAAACACTCTGCCCAAAGCAACGTAGGGGAAGAAAGGGTTAATGTGGCTTACGTTTCTAGATCACGATCCATCACTGAGGGAAGCTGAGCAGGAATCTGAAGCAGAAACCAAGGAGAAACAGGGCTTGCTGGCTCACTAAGAGGCTCACACTCAGCCCAGGACCACCTGCCTAGGGAATGGTGCCGCCCACAGCAGGCTGGGCCCGCCTGTGTCAATTAAAATCAACACAACCTGCCACAGACATGACCATGGGCTAACCTGATCTGGACATCCTGGTATCTGAGTCTCTCTTCTCAGATGACCCGAGGCTGTTGACAAAGCTGAACAGGGACTAAGTTCGTGAGGCTGTAGCTTCTGAATCAGAGTGGAGGCAGGGAGGAGGCTGGAACCCAGGCAGGAGCTACAGGGGGGCTTGGCTAAGTGGAGGAGGTTTGCACAGGAATTGGGTGTGATCACAACAGCGCCTGGAGCGGGGCAGAGGCTGCTAGTTCAGAACAAGACTGTCTTGACAGTACTGTGTACCCTCAGCTGCGGGCTGCAGCCGCACACACTCAGCCGTCACACTGGGAGACTGGAGTGACCCACTGGATCCTGACGCCGAGGCCCAGGCGGTGTATCGCCAGCTGCTCCTGGGGCGGGACCAACTCAGGTGGGTGTCACCTGCCTCATCCCCTTGTGTGGCCTCTTCATATTCATTTATCCCCCCTCCCCAGGGTTTCATGTAGCCCAGGCTAGCCTTGAGCTTGCTATGTAGCAGATGACCTTAAACTTCTGATCCTCCTGTTTGTACTTCCTCAGTGCTGTCCTCAGAGGTGTGCACTGCTGTGCCTGGTCTGGCCTTGCAGGTGTGAGCTACCGTGTCTGTTTTATGTGGTGCTGGGGACTGAGCCTCGAGCTCAGACATGGCGGGTAAACTCTCTACCAACTGAGCTGTAGGCCCAGTTTTTCTGTTTTCTTTCTTTTTCTGTTTGTCAGTGTTGGGGATAGAACTCAGGGCTTTGCACTCCACTGAGTTTCAGACCAGCCCTATTTATCCATTTTTTTAGTACGCTGGCTGAGCTTTCAGAGGTGCATGGGCCACCATGGGACCTTGGTATCCAGGAAGTCAGGGCTTGGAATGATCTGTAGGGCAGAATGGGTTGTTTTAGGTAAGGTTTCTATTGCTGTGACAAGACCCCATGACCAAGGCAACACAAACAAACAAATAAACAAACAAAAAACCAGTTTAATTGGGGGCTTAGGTTCCAGAAAGTTAAGAGTCCATGGTGGCAGACCAAAGACATAGCAGCAGGAACAGCTGAGAGCTCACATCTCGATCCAAAAGCAGGAGGCAGAGAGCTAACCGGGAACAGTTTGAATCTGTTGAAACCTCATAGACACATCTCCAAAAAGGCCACACCTCCTGATCCTTCCCAAGTACACGAGCCAGTGCCTGTTCTAATTCAAACCACCCCAGGGAGCATGGGAACTTACAGTATGGGGGGTCCACACTTGGGCACAGTTGGTCTATTTAACTTGGCTTCTGAACCTCCCTGGTATCTCGGGATGCCTCCCTCCCTCGTCCTGTCTTGAAGAGCTCTTATTATCGACAGGTTTGTACCAAGCCACCACAGAGAAGGTTCTGTCCTGACCTGCCTGGATTCAGATCCTGGCCTGTTGGTGGCTGTGTGGTGTTCAGCTGGTCACGTGACCTCTCTGTGCCTCAGATAGCAAAGGAGGAGACGGGGCATTGACGTCACAGTGTTGTCTAAGGGTCAGGAGCTAATCCACTGAAAGGGACACCACATAGCTTCCCACATATAGGAGACATTATTCTGCTGTGTGAACTTAGGCAAGTTCCTTGGTCTCTCTGTGTGTCTGTGGTTTACCTGGAGAACAGTGTTACTGGTAAGTACCTGCCTCGTGTAAGCTGCCTGTGTCATTAAATGAATTCATGTGTGGACTTCTTGGTGCAGTGCCTGCTACTCTAGAAATGTCTGTGGTGACAGAGTGGGGATTGGTTGGGATGGTGATGATGATGATGGTGATGGTGATGATGATAGTGATGGTGGTGGTGATGATGATGGTGGTGGTGGTGGTGGTGGTGGTGGTGGGTGGTGGTGGTGACGGTGATGATGATGGTGATGATGGTGATGATGATGGTGGTGGTGGTGATGATGGTGATGATGATGATGATGATGGTGGTGGTGGTGGTGGTAATGGTGATGATGGTGATGATGGTGGTGGTGGTGGTGGTGGTGGTGGGAGCCGTGGTGATGAACCTCTGGTTCCTCCAGCAAGCAGCAGAGAATCTTGGGTAGGAGCAGCACTGTGTCTTGGAAACCAGCTTTGTCCCTTTTCCTCACAACCCTCAGGCTGAAATTGCTGGAGGACTCCAGCCTGGACACAGCTGTGGAGGTGGGCCCCGGGAAGGACTCGGATGTCGCAGATGGTAAGGGAGAAGGGGTTCCCATCTTGTCCCTTGCAAATGCCTTTTGTCCTCCTGCATTCCCTCGTGTTTCCAGTTCACCAGTGGTACCCTAGTGCTACTGAATTTGGGGATTCTTTCTGCATGGGATAAAACTAGAGCCCCAGAAAGCCATTGGGCTCTGGTGACAGCCACCAAGAGCCCAGTTCACCATGCTGAACCCCATGCCTGCTCTTTCCCTTCAGGGGCCCGCACGGAGGTTCTGGCCCAGCAGAGAGCTGCCACTACCCATCTGCTGCAGGTACTTGACGACTTGGAGCAAGCGCACAAGGAGTTCCAGAGGCGAGGACAGGGGCAAATGGCCCTCTAGGATGCTGGATGCTGAGGAGGTGGAGCCATGGGGGCCTCCTCAGTGTACTCTGGCCCAGGCATCTCCTTGAGGCTGCCTTCTTCACTACTGTGGCCTGGAGCCTCCCAGGCAAAGCCTGGTCCTGTGTGCCCTGTGCCCAGCCAGGGCATGGAATCCTTTGGCAGGGTCCAGTCTTGTGTTGACCACACCTCGCTTTCTTCTCTGAGCCCAGAGTCTCCACCTCACTGGGTGAACCTGTGGAGCCCGTGTCACTCTGAGCTGCTGGACACAGCTGTGCTGAGTGCCCTCCTGGCTGTCTCAGACAAGCCCTAAAAAAGCTTCTTCCTGTTTCCACTTCTGTGAGTCTCATGATCTCACAGATACTTCTGTATCCCCCCCTCCACCTTATTCGGCGGCCCAACCTCAGGTTTCTGAAACCATTTTTTTTTTTTCCAGAATGGGCTGAGAGCCCAGCATGCCAATTCAGAGCCTTGACGCCGGTCACAGGTTCTTTCTCCCTCTCTGAGCCTCAGTTTATCCTGTATAAAGTGACGAGTGAGTGTGCTTAGCTGTGAAGTGTTGAAATTGGGGTACTCTGGGGGTCCATGAGACTAAATTCCCAGGTCCTGTCTGACCACTGAATCCATCTGAGGATTTTGGGGGCAGGCATCTGAGTTCTGGGGTTCACAGGTCTGGACTGTGGCTTGAGGTATGATTTAAGAGAGACCCACAGAGGGTGAAACGTTTGACAACACTTGGCGGGCAGAGCTGAAGAGCCTGTGAAGACTCCTGAGTTTGTCTGGACAGAAGAAATTCGTCCTCCCGGTTGGGCGGGATCGAGAGCACCAGAGCGGCGCAGCGCTATCCCACATGTGGCCAGCAGAGGTCGCCTGGAGCCGGAGCATCACCTCCCACTGCCTTGGGTACACCTGGGCTGCCAGAGGCTCTGTTAGGAGGGAATGTTTCTTTCCGCTCCTTGTTTCAGGGCAGGGTGGCATCGGTAGGCTGGTAAGGTATCTCCCAGATCTTCCACATCCTCCTGGAAGGCCACGCAGAGTTCCATCATCGCGGTCTCTCTGCGTGCGCGCGCGTGTGCGTGTGTGTGTGTGTGTGGTGTGTGTGCGTGCACGCGCGCGCATATCCTTGCTGACTAGAAGAGTTCTGTTTCCTTTTCTTGACGCTGTAAGACAGGACAGTGGGCCCATCCACCGTTTTCTCCCCCTGCCCCTGGGAAGTGGTCCTATGGTTACCATTGTCTCCCAAGCCGTCACTCCCCAGTGTTCCCTAGAAGCACAGACACCCAGCACCCTCTTGGCAGAAAAAGGCCTGACAAGGAGAAAGACCATTTATTTCTCCACCCACAGTGGGACTGGTAGTTTTTTTTTTTTTTTCCAAAAGAGCAATCGCTGGCGTCCCTTTAAAGCTTGGCCGTCTTCCATCCCAGCAGCCAATCCTCAGAGGCGGAGCTGGTGAGTTGCCTGGGCAACGGGCCTCTGGTTGGCCGGAGAGATCAGCCGCCCACTGCCCACTTCCAAGGCGTGAGAAGTTAACGCTTTGCGGCCTGCTCTCCATTTTCAATGCGTGGGCTTGGACAAGGCCTCCCCTCGCTCCTGAAGCCAGAAGCTACAGCTTTTGGGTCTTAATGTCTGGAGCGCTTTAGTGGGGGAGAAGCTGGTACAGAGGCAAGAACAACGCCGTTGCCTGGGATAGACAGAGGTCTAGAGATGGGCACAGGAGGAAGAGGTTAGGGGTCCCAGAAAGATAAATAGACACAAGCACAAAATAAGACAGCCTCGTCCCCAGTGGCCTGCGGAAATACTACTCCGTACCCTGGGATTCTACCCCGTTGACTTGCAGTGCCCAATGGGCGGGTGGCAGAGCTGACACGGGTTAGAGGAATGGGGCATAGGGGCAGACTGGCCCCTGAAAACCTTACAGACTCCCCACTCCCCCAGTTCTTGGCCCAAGTCCTGGGAAGGGGACGAGCCTATGTAGATGCGATGGAGACACAGGTGGAATCCACAGGATGTGTCAATGGGAGCCTTTCTGTCTCTTTTCCCCCCAAACTAGGGGAAGTCAGAGGCACGTGGGTGTACGTGCGTGAGCGCGTGCGTGCAACAGGACACGTGTGTGTGTGTGTGTGTGTGTGTGTGTGTGTGTGTGGCGTGAAGGGCAAAGAAAGCTCCGTCTTTTCATAGGGAGGTCGCCCTCTCTGGTCGTTCTATCTCTGCTGCCCTTGCTGGGAGCCGCAGGTTGGAGCCAGCTGGCCTGGTGTCCTCCTGTCACCCCCACTGCCACCAGCCAGGTCCCCTTAGTGCTTCAGGCTCCTCCCGCCTGCTGGAGGGAGGCATGTGCCTGTCTAGGGGCAAAGCAAGAGGGAAGGCGGCAACTTGAGCCTCAGGCCTTGGCCATGGCTTCAGATACACCCTGGGCGGTGAGCTCAGCCAGCACGTTATCTAGGTAGCTGGCATCGGGGTAGCCGTGGCCAGTGAGGTTGGAACCAAACTCCGTCTTGTGATGAATCTCGTTCCACACCACGGTGTCTGACTCGCCCGTGGTGTTGGATGTTCCGATAGTGAAGATGAGTCTGCGCTCCCAGGCGGTGATGAGCAACCTCAGCACCTGGAGGGGATGGGGAGGGGGTGAATGTTACAGGCAGCCTGGGCCTCAGCCTGCCCCACTCCCATCCACTACTTAAGGTTCTGTTTCTTTGGGACCTGCCATCAGTACAGATGAGGCTTAGACCCCACTCTTGTGAATTAGTTCCAATGATTAAAGATCTGGAGATTTCACAGGAAAACCGAAGGTGCTAGCTTCTTCGGTTAAACAGTGAATGAGAACCGGACAACCTGAAGGACTTGCAAGGGCTGTTTGAGCTCTGTGGCCGTACATAAGTTACTTGACCTCTCTGAAGGTGTCTTCAGTGGGGGAATGGAATGCAGTAGGCTTGGGACCTGCTGTTAGCATGTTGGTTTGGGAGGAAGGATACAGCAGGACTGTGGACAAAGAGGAGGCCTACGATGGTGGCTGGGGACCCCGCCCTGGTTCACTGTCCAGAGCTGGTGGGCACCCACCTTCCGGCCCTTCTCATTGTTGGGTAGATAGCAGTGGCGAGGGAAGCCTCTGGCCGTGAACTTCTTGCCTGGGTTGGGGTGTTCAGGGCCCTGTGAGAACAGCAGGAGGGTTCGGATCACAGACAGGTATTGTCTCTGGAGGGCTCAGAGGGTCGGGGCTGTGGTCTGCAGGGCTGACCTGGATGCCCGTGGGGATGTCATAGACGATGCGGATGGTCTGGGTGTCTGCGAAGCCGGGCAGCGAGTGTGGGATGACATGAAACTCCATCTTCCCTGGCGGCTGCGTCCCCGTCTTCTCCCCGTAGATGGCTTTGCAGGTAGGGCACTGCAGGCTGCCGTCCTGGGAAGGGCGTGCTTGTCTGAGGCCCCTGGGGTCCCACCCGGCCCGCACCCACTGCCACACTCACTGCCCGGCACCCACCCACTGCACGCGGGGCAGCCCACCTTGTGGCCCACCTTGTTGCCATTGGAGTACATGGCCACCAGGCAGAGCAGGTGGTACATGTGTCCGCAGCGGCCCAGGCGGCCCACAAGCTCAGGCCGCACACTCTTGTTCCGGAGCACACCCTCATAGCCAGATGCTGTGACCAGCCGCTCCATGCAGATGGTACAGTCCTGGAGAGCCAGGGAGAGACACTGAGGAGGGGCAGTCATGAGGAAGGTGACAGAGAGACACTTGGGAACACTGAAGATGGGGAGATGGGTAAACCTTGGCTCTGACCCCCTCCCTAGATAGCCCCTGAGCAGGGGTTAAATGCTTAACTACCAAAGCAAAACCCCGAATGGAAAACGTGGCCTGAAACAGTCTATCGGGTGTGAAGCTATTGGACGTAAGCCCCTCCCCCGGGGCCTGGCGAGGAAGAGAGGCCTGGGTGGGTAGGAGAGGCTGGCTGGGAGGAGCTGGCTCTGGAAGCCGAGAGCCCTCCAGGGCGGCTCACCTCATCAGGTGGGTTTTTCACCTTCTGCATGTACCTCCGAACTACATCCTCGGGGTTCTTGCCTGCAGAGATGGGGGGGGGGCATGTCTCAGGAGGGGCGGGGTCAACGCTGGGGAGTAGGTAGGGGAGAGGCAGGAAGGAGGTGGTGAAAGTCGAGCTGAGGGCAAGCAGAGGCCGGTGCCTACTGGGTCCTAGGAGCTCTGGGGTTGTGTTTGGGGGTCACACGGGGCCTACTTTTCTTGAGGTGTTTTTTCTTGGTCTTGCGGCACACTCCGGGCACTCCGGGCACAGGCTTCACGTCGCTCTTGCTCACCGGGGGCGGGTGCAGGATGGGTTTGGGGGCTCGTGTGAGGCACACGGGCAGCCCGGCGGCACACAGCAGTATCCCAGTCATCCCTGGGAGTGGGGGTGTAGTGATGAGGGGTAGGGTCGTGACAAGCCACGCCCTCCCTTCATGGTTGGTGGATGCCACAGAGGCTGGAGGGCAGGGGTCTCCCCAGACTCTGACCCCGCCTACCCAAGGCATCACCCGAACTTGCAACCAAGCTAACCCAATGGGAAGGACCGCTCTTGGGCACACCCACCAGTTCACCAAAGGGGCGGGGATCATGAGGCTGGTGGGCGGGGCCTCGTTGGGTTGGGTCTTACCTGCCAGTGCTGGATGTACAGGGCCGGTGCCATTCAAGTTCTTCACGGGGAGCGCCGGAACCCTGTGGGCATGAGTAGAGGTCCCAGCTGGACTCCAGACCCAAGAGTCTGTGCTAAGGACCCTGGTTTGCTTTTCCCTCAGGCTTCCTACTGGCACACCTCATCTCTGCCTCTCTTCATCCCTATGAGCCACCAGGAAACCCCATCCCGTCTTGGGTTCCTGTCAGCGATGGGGTACAGTCTCTTATTTTGACACATGCTCTCAAGTAGCCCAGGCTGGCCCCAAACTTGCACTGTAGCCAAGGATGGCCTTAACTTCTGATCCTCCTGCCTCACCTCCCACGTGCTGGGGTTGCAAGTGTGTTCCACCGTATCCAGTTTTCTCTCTTGCTGGGGACTGAACCCAGAGCTTCCACATCCTAGGCTCAAGCTTCTCTTCACACCACAGATGGCCTCTTCCCACCAGGGAGTATTTGGGCCACAGTACCCTCTCCTTCTCTGGTCTGAAACCCAACTATTGGCGAGCTAGCTTCTCTTAAGGTTCGTTCAATAGAGAGAAAACACTCTGGAAAGAATTCAGCACACATGTAAGTTGGGAAACACTGCACTGTCTCTTGCTCCAAGATTCCCAACTTGTCTGAGCACAATAAAGGCTCTGTTGAGTCCTGACACCAGGACTCACACAGTCTCCTCTTCAGATAAAGAGCCCCTGGAAAAACTATTCTTTGCCTTTTAGGGACAAACCACAGTTGCTCCTGTTTCTTGGTTCAGCCCCTGATCAGCTGGTGGCACACAGCATGTCATGTCACCCTTTGTGCCAGTTTCTCCATCTGTGGAGTGGGCACGGTGTGGTGCCGGCTTTTCATTTACTGAGAAGAGCGCAAATCCCAGACGTTAAGGAGTCTTCTGAGAGCATCATCATCACCATCACTACCATTGCCATCATCATCATCACGACTGTCACCACCATTACCACCATCACCATCACCATCATCACCACCATCATCATCACCACCACCATCACCTTCACCATCATCACCATTACCACCATCACCATGGTCATCATCATCATCACCACCATTAATTCCATTACCATCTAGGCCCATCCTTGGGGAAGTGGCTGGGATAATCTGAAGTCATTGTTTCCATAGGAGGAGGGAAGGGGGAAGGTTTGGGTGCCCTGAGCCCTGAGGTCAGTGGAAATGACTTGAAGGCACTGAGCCTCAGTTTCCCTACCTTTAATGAGGAGTTGTGAGGATTCAAGAGCTTCTCCTTCTGCAATGTGGCAGGACCCCAAATGGGAAGGGCTGAACAGCCATGTGACCTGCCTCGGGCTCTGTCACCACCCTTCAAGACCTTCCTGGAGGACAGCACCCCCCTAATTGTTACTTTCCATACTTATGGGGCAGCAGAGAGGTGGCCATGGCTTCCAGCCTGCTTTCCCACCTGTGCACGAACACTGCGTGTGGACACACCAGCTGAAGTCCTCCCCTCATCTCTGCCTTCCCACTTCCCTTTCCTTTCTGCCTCACGAAAACGCCCTTTTTTCCTATTCAGTACAGTTGGTAATATGGGCAGGGAGGAAAATATTTAGCATCCACACCACTACCTATTTGTCTCCTACCAGTTCTCCGAAGTCCAAAGAATCCACAACACAGCTCTCCAGTCAGTCTCTATCAATTAGGATAGTCAGATTGCTACCTCAGATATATGATGCCCAAAGTCTGGTTCAAATTATTCCCCATTTTGCTGAGGCTCTATCCCTGGGAGATGGACAGGAGAAGGAGTCTTGAGATCTTGGCCACACTCATATTTCAAGAAAAGCTTTAAAAACAATTATCTTTCTTTTAGGGGCCTGGGCTACCGGGAGGAGGGCTGTGTGCGGCCTGATGGTGCAGCATTTCTGTGTCATAGGGGACAGTCCCTAGGTGGCACACACCCTCTTGCAGTCTGCAAGCTGCCTGAGAGAATCTTCCGCAGCACAGTTCCCATGCCGCCAAGCGTGGGAGCCCTGGGGGGTGGCCCTTTTGATGTGGGAGACACCACTTCCTCCCAGCCATCGAGAATATCTCCCTGGACAAGCACTGCCACCCAGGGCCTCCAGTAAGGGGAGGACTAAGCCTTTGCTCCTGCCCTGCCTTCTCGGGACCCTGGGTTGACAGAGGGTCTCAGGACAGGCTTCCCCAGGACCTGCTACCATTCCCAGCCCTTGTCGGCTACCATGTGTCCTCTGCCCTCCATCCTGCTGAGGCTGGCCCTCTGCACAGAGAAATGGCTGACCATCTGATCGAGCCCCTGCTACGCTCTGAACCTCGTTTCCTGTGTATGCACTTCTTGCACACTCTACAGCAGCCTCGCCAATCTCCCCACACATGCCAGGCTCATTCCCACCCCAGGGCCTTTGCACCAGTTAACCCCTTCCTGAGAAGTCTCTCTTGCACCCTCCCTCACAGAGGTCACTGGCTCAAGGCTGACTTCCTAGACAGCCTGTTTCTCCTCATCTCACTCCTTCCTTGGCATTAGCAGGAATGTAAGGAGGTCTCTATGCACTGCCCACAGAGCCAGGCCCTGGGCCATCGGGCCCACCTCTGTCCCTGGCCTCCCCACAACCCCTCAGCCTCCTCAGTGGTTTCTTTCTTTTTTCCCCCCAGTGGTTTCTCTAATGTGTGGACCCCACCCCTTTTCTAGCCTTTGCACGCCTGTGGTTCCCCACCTCTGTCTCCAACTAGGTCTCTCTGGGTGACGCTGGACAGAGGGGAAAGTTCATCTGGTGCAGCGCGAGTGACAGAAATGGTGGGGGACTGTGTTGTTCTAAGCTCAGGCTCAGAACCCACCGTCCCTGGGTGTCCTCCAACCATGCCTTAAGGGAGCCACAGAGCAGGTGCTCGGGGAACACTTCCTGTAGGTTCCAGACTGTGCTCACGCCGAGGCGAGCATGCTCAGGGGGCCTCCTGTCCTGAAGGACAGCAGCAGCACACACCTGCCTTCTCTGAGGAGTCCCCAGAAAGGGGGCTAACCCCTCACAGGGCAGGGCCCACAGTAAGCCTTCTGCAAAGCCTGCACTAAACCGGGTTCTCTTCCCATAGCTCAGAGGCTGAGGCCAGGAGCTCCAGTTGAGGGGTGGGGGAAAATCATCTCCCTCCTCAGCCTGAGAAGAAAGGGCCCATGGGGGTCTCTTTCCCCACCAGCCTCCACGTCTCTCCTTTGAACACAGGCTGTACTCCTTCTTGTTCAGGAGGGAGAGAGTTCATCTCTCATTGAGGATCTGGGCATTTTCCATCTTGTTTTCTAGTTGTGTGTTTCAACTCTTATCTCGTCTGCCAGATTTCTAGCTCTGGGAACTACCCAACCCTGTGACCCCAGGACAGAGGATAACAAAACAAGCTCCCAGTAATGAACAGATAAGAAACTAGCTCACTACCTTTGGGGTCTCTTGGTTATCATTAGAAACAAGGGCTCCAATTCCAGATGTTCCCTCCAATCTCCCAAACAAGATCGCAACAGATATCAAATAAATAACACGCATACCACTTTGATCAAATTTGCGCCCATGGCTGACATCAGCAATCAAACCTAGCACTCCTCCCTACACAGCTAGGATGGAACTGGGGAATCACCCTCAATACCATACTCTCGGAACTCCGCACTTCCACGGCAAAGACGCACGTGAGATGGTCGGTCACGGACCCTGCATCTGATAACACAATGACGTTCAAAGAGAGAAAGTGACATCACTTGGACCTCCTCCCCCCTAGCTGGCTTGTGAAGCTCCAGGCGGCAGGACCTGGAATTTCTGGGTCTAACTCTGGGCTGACCCAACTGGGTCGGCCAAGATTGGAGATGTTGTGGATCTGAGACCTACGGGGTTGGGTAAAGTCTCAGAGCTGGACCACAGAGCCAGCTCAGGGGCTGTACAGGCGACCTCACGGTAGGCCATTGGTTGTCCATCAGAGTGAGTCACCACCTCCGAGAGCAAGAGCCCCACCAGCGCTCCTGTAGATCTTCTGAGTCTCCATCTCTCCATGTTTGCCCTGCCCCGGAAGGCCAAGCTCTCCGACGGTGGTTTCCTTGTCCACCATGAGCCCCAGACCTCTAGGGGATGCCTGACATGTACCCAGCAGTCCCTAGGGAGCCCTCAAAGGCCCTGACCTCAGTGCAGGTGGAGAGGAGAGGGCAGAAGTGAAACCATGCCATCTGGGGAGAAGAAAGTCTCCTGCCCACCCTTTCCCGTCTTTAGAAGTTCCTGCGGAAACTTGGGGATGCTCTTATTACCTGCTGCCTTTCAGTCCCTCTCCACCTGGTAGCCAAGTCCCTGCCCTCAGGGTCACCTGGGGCCACCGCCTGCCCACCCATCTGTGGAGATAAGACCAGGCCTGGGAGATGGAGCCTGAGCTCAGGGGTCCATCATCAGTGATCTGGGGCCCTATGTTCACGTTGCCTTCCACCATGACCAGCTCTGACCATCTGCAGGCCTCAGTTTCCACTCTGTCTAATGATTCCACTCCCTATCTACCTCCCAGGGTGCACCCCACAACTCTGAGTCCTGGCTGACATTGGGGATTCAGATTTTTCTGATCCTGGGGCTCAGTCCTGCTTTCAAAGATGGATTATTTTGTGTGTGTATATATGTTCTCTTTCAAGGTCTGCCCTCCCTCCCCTGAGCGCCGGGTGGAGCCCAGGTAGGGGAGAGCCTGCTGGTTGCTGTTCCCACGCCCTGGGGAGCACACAGCACAGACAGGAGTATGTGGCTTGGCTTCCCAGGGAGAGGGCAGGAAGTGCTTCAGGTGGGGGCTGGCTGGGGAGGCTTTGGGTTTGACCTTGTGGTGAGGTGGTGACCCTGCCCCATCACAGCTACCCTGGCCAGGAAAGGGGGATGGGTGGGAAACCAAGGCCCCTCCCTTCCCAGGTTCAGGCTCCTACATGACTTTGGTATGTAAACATTTTAGAGCCATTTAAACAAAAAGAACTAGAGAGAGAAAGCATGATACCATTCAGCAGACACAAAATCACAAGAAATAAAAATAAGCAAGGGTGTGTGTGGCTCAGCGGGTAGAGGACTTGCCTAGCATTTATGACGTCCTGGATTTGACCCCCCAGGACCACGCAAACCTGGCACGGTGGCACACACCTGTAAATCCAGCACAGAGAGGGCAGGAGACAGGGAGACCAGCAGTTCAAGCTTATCCTCAGCTATGTAGCAAGTTCAGTGCCAGCCTGGGCTATATGAGACCCTGTCTTAAGATATATATAGTGCAACTCACCTCTCCCCCATATACAACCAGGCACATCTCTCCTTAGCTGAAGATTCTTAGCACCGGATTAATTCAGTTCAAGCAAACCAGGTCCCACAGCCTGTACACACTCCGGCCTCACCACAGCAAGCAGTCCATTCCTGCCTTGGGGCCTTCGTACAGTCAGTTCTACTGCCTGGAAGGCTCGTCCCTACCTCCCTTCCCTTCCAGGCATGCTGCCTCCCCACCCCGAGTCTCAGTATCAGGCCAGGCTGGCCTATCACGATCTGCACACCTCGGCCCTCCAAATGCTGGAGTTATAAGTATGTGCCTCCACGCCTCTTGCTTCTTTCTTCACAATCCCGTTTATTTATTTTGTGTATGTGTACGTGTGCACATGTACCGTGGGTGTGCATATGGACGTCAGAGAACAACTTCCCGGAGTCCTCTCTTTCTACCACATGGTTCCCAAGGATTGAGCTCAATTTGTCAGGCTTTGCAGTAAGCCACCTTTACCTGATGAGCCTGTTGTGGAATATTATTTTGACTCGGCAAAGATGTGTTACATTTGTTTATGCTGCATTTGTTTAATTATGTAAAGATGTGTTGCATCTGTTTCATCTTGCCTGCGTAAGGCACCTGATTGGTCCAATCAAAAGCTGAACGGCCAATAGCTAGGCAGAAGAGATGGATAGGTGGGGATGAAGGGCAAAGAGAACAAATAGAGGAGAAATCTAGAGAGAGAAAGAGGAGGGAAGAAGAGAGAAGAGAATGAGGGAGAAAGAGAGGGACATGCAAGGGCAAGAAGCTAGGCAGCCACCAGACAGACAAGCAAGATATACAGAAGGAAAGAATGAATGAAAGAAAGAGAAAGGAAGGAAGAAATAAAGGTAAAGAGCCCCAAGGCAAAAAGTAGAGAAAATGAAGCTGGTTAATTTAAGTTGAAGGAGCTAGCTAAGCCGGGCTGTGGTGGCGCACGCCTTTAATCCCAGTCTGGAGGCAGAGGCAGGTGGATCTCTGTGAGTTCAAGACCAGCCTGGTCTACAAGAGCTAGTTCCAGGACAAACTCCAAAGCTACAGAGAAACCCTGTCTCGAAAAACCAAAACAAAACAAAAAAAAACCAAAAACAAACAAACAAACAACAACAACCAAAAAAACTAGCTAGAAAGGAGTCTAAGCTAGGCTGAGCATTCAAAACTAATAATAAGTCTGCCTGTCATGATTTGGGAGCTGGTTGGTGGCCCAAAAGAAAAAGCCTAGAACAGTCCCCTTTTTTGAGATAGAGGTTCCCTATGTACCCAAGATGGCCTCAAACTCCCAGCAATCTTCCTGCCTCGGTTTCTGGAGTGCTCAGATTAAAGGTGTGCACCACCATGCCTGGCTCTGGCTGGCTTCTTTAATCTCACTTTCTCCTTGCACAAATGCAACTTTTTAAAGAAAAATTATACCCATCTTAAAAATAATGCAATAAAATAAAAAGCCATCACTGCCACCTTCCCTTTCTGTGGTTCCGTCGCAGCGCCAAAGCCACCTTCTAGCCTATTCTAGGATCCGTTTCTTTTGGGTTGTTTGTCTTGATGAGGTCGTAAGCTCCTGGATGTCAGGGACTTCCTGCTGTGTCCTAGGGTCCCCCCATGGTGCCTGCCATACAATGGTTCTTTAATAAATTGGGAATTTGATTGACAGAGGTAGGGAATGCTGGGGAGCGGGGAAAGATGTCCGGTTAACACGGTCATGGCATGGACAGGGCTAACACGAACAGAGGAGCAGGAGGAGTGAGGGAAATAAGCCAGTCATGGGTCACTGGGAATCCCTGAGGGCCTGCAAGCAAGAAAAGGCCTGTACGACCCAGGTGTTGAAACAGCGCCCGCCCTATGCCTGACACCTGTTCAGCTGGCAGAGTTGCACAGGCTAACAGGGAAGGGGGAGCAGGGTGCAGCCAGGGAAACATAGGGGGTGCAATAGGAGCTGTTGCCTTGGGTTTTTATGATGGGGATAGGCAATGCTTGAGGGGTCATGAGACGAGATTAGGGACACGGGGTGTGCTCTGTAAACAGACACAGGCCTGCAGCTGTCCCCATGTGGTGCGGAAAGTCTGACTTGGTTCCTCTGCCCTGCAGCTGTGTTCCACAGCGATGGACACTGACCTCCCCGTGAGACAGGGCGGATCTTCCCACCCTGTGTGTCCCCCAGGCCCACCCTGCCAGCTGGCTCCTGGCCCCAGCACAGGGAGAGTGGAAAAAACCATGGCCTGTCCCTACTGGATGTGTGACTCTGGGCAGGTTGATACCCCTCTCTGGGCCTCCCTTCTGGTCCCCCTCCAGTGATGACGTGAGAATCACATCACAGACCAAGGAGTCCTTGACCCCTCTGCACACTGATCGCACCCAGAAGGTGTGAGGATTTCATACACTGGTCAGTCCTGGACAGGAGTAGGGTGGGGACTGTGTGTGTCAGGTGGGGAAACAGGCTGAAGAGGTGAAACTACTTCTGGAGGTCACCTTCCCAGCTGGAAGGGGCAAAAAAGAAGAAGGGAGGGCCTGAAAGGAAAAGGAACAGGTAGGGGGCGGGGCATGGAGAGCTGTGGAGGGAGACACAGAGACCCCCAGGACCTAAGCGCTGGATCCTGGAATCCCAGAACGAATGAGGATGGATGCAGCGGCCAGTGAGGGCTTCACCCAACACGGCCATGTCCTCCCAAGAGGGGGCAACATGAGGACATCAGGGGACAGGATTCCCTGAATCTGAGGGGTGGGACCTAGGGGAGAGCCAGCCTCACCCCATCCTCAACTTGGGTTTCTAGAGTCAGGAGCTCAGAATTCAAATTCTGCAGCTCAAAGCCCTTGGGTTGGTAGGTGAAGGAAGACTCAGAAGTAAAGGCTGTGAGGGGCCGCAGGCTGGCTGGGTGGGGGCTGCCTGATTTATGGAGACACCCACAACTCTTTCCTAGTCTAGTTCACATGACAGGACCAGGGGTTGGCCAACGGGTCCCTCCCCATCCTCTCCCCTGGTACCCACCCATACCTCATGATGAGCCAGGGGTTTATTTCTTGGAGCTTCTTGGAGAGGAGGATTGGGGAGTCTTGACATAGACTTGCCAGGCTGAGAGGGGGGGTCCGCATGGCCGAGTGGGGCAGGAGTGGGGTGTTGTATCGAATGACCAGGAGCTGGTTTCCTCCTCCCCGTGGCCCTCTCTATCTCAAGCACACTCTATGGCTCCCAGCTGCTGGAGGCACTGACCCCATACTCTCTTGAGGTTCCCTAGTTTGGCTCTAAACCCCCCATTCAGACAACTGCTTTCCCCATTCACTAAGGAGGCTTTACCTCTGTGTCGTTTCTAGAATCTTCTAGGTTCCTATGCACCTGCAATACCTGTCCTTTCTCCTAGGTACAGACAGAACACCCCAGCACCTCCCTGGACGCACTGTGTCCTCTGAACTCCCTAGAAACAGCTCCTCCCACATGCTCCCCACCATGGTGGCCTGTCCCAACCACCCACTCCCTTTGGGCCACACACTACCCTGTTCTACCATCTCCCTAGACCTCCCCTTTCCTCCCAGGACTGTGCCCACCAACTCCCTTGATCACTGCGTGTCTGTCTTCTGTGTGTGTATCATGAGAACTCAGTCCTCCCCAACCAGCTCAGCCTTGTGAGCTCACACCCAGGGCACACTTGTGGAGAACGAACACATGTCAGGAAAAGCTGAGTGATTTATATCGTATGTCCCAAAGGAGTGGCTCCAGCACTGTTCTCAGTGACCCATGAAGTGTGTACAGAAATGGGATCCGTGACACGGCTCAGAGGGTAAAGATGTCTCCTGCCTGATGACCCGAGAGCCATGCCGGGGGTCAGTACAGAAATGGAGAGAACTCTCGCAAGCTTTTGATCTAGACACACATAATTTGGAATGCATGCGCACGCGCACACACACACACGCACACACACCAATCGCACACCAATATGTAAGTGACCTTACAATGCAGAGAACACGTGTGTGTGTGTGTGTGTGTGTGTGTGTCGTCTCTGTGTACACACATGTATTCTGGTGTCTGCAAAGGCCAGACGAGAGCATGGGTTCTCCTGGAGGTGGAGTTACAGGAGGTTGTGAGCTGGCTTATGGGTGCTGGGAATTGAACTGGGTCCTCTGGAAGAGCAGCCAGAGTTCTCCAGCCCCCTCCCCCCAGAACCCCAAAATTCAACAGCTGATGGCTCTGCCATAGCAGTTGTCCAGCGAGCCCCGGGATTCTGTCTGTCCCCAGCCCTGGGACTACAGGGATACACTGCTGTGCTTGATGCTTATGTGGGTGCTAGGGAACCAAACTCAGGTCCAGGCGCTTGCACCCCAGTATCCTCAACCTGTACTTTTAACTTCCTCCAGGACATCCTCACCTGTCCCCCTCTGTCCTGTTGGATCTCAGCCTGTTCTTTCCCATTACAGGAAGATCCCGGTGGAGACCCCAAGGGTCACCACTGCCAACTCTTGGGCCACATCATAGTTGCTTTTAGTGTTCCCTTCCTCTTGGGGACCCCCACTAACTCCAGCCCTGGTCTCTTCTGCCCTCTCTGTTCTGGCTGTGAGTCTCCCTGTCACCCCTTGCAGGCTGTTCCTCTGTCCAGGGCGGTCTCACAGCAGCTCCCTGAGTCCCTGTCCTGTGGCCTAGGGCACCAAACCCTGTGATTTCCAAACTGGGTTCTAGTCCTCAGTCTTTACTGAGGTCCTAATGTGAAGATCAGGTGGTAAAAGATCCCCCCAAACAAGAAGGAGGAGGAGGGGAGAGGAGGAGGAGGAGGGGGGAGGAGGAGGAGGAAAAGAAGAAGAAGAAGAAGAAGAAGAAGAAGAAGAAGAAGAAGAAGAAGAAGAAGAAGAAGAAGAAGAATGAAGAAGAAGAAGAAGAAGTAGTAGTCTATCGTTGAAGCAAGAGACTAGTTCCCCTCTGGCCAGCTGGGAAAGTAACATTAAGAACCCAAGGTGTGGCCGGGCGGTGGTGGCGCACGCCTTTAATCCCAGCACCTCGGGAGGCAGAGGCAGGTGGATCTTTGTGAGTTCGAGACCAGCCTGGTCTACAAGAGCTAGTTCCAGGACAGGCTCCAAAGCTACAGAGAAACCCTGTCTCAAAAAGTAAAAAATAAATAAATAAATAAATAAATAAATAAATAAATAAAAAATAAAAAAAAGAACCCAAGGTGTCTGCGATGTTTCTTTCAAGAAACTTGCTTCTACTCCAAGGTCACAGTGGCCTGGAGCAGGTGAGACTCCTACGCTCCCAAAACTTCTTTCTGAAAGGCAAAATGGCTCAGATGGTAAAGGGGGCTTGCCGACCAAGTCCGACATCCAGAGTTCGATTCCTCGCCCATCACTGGCTCTATTAGTCTGGGCTGAACCCCTGCTCTCCTGGGTGATAGACAGAAGGTATCTCTCTTTTATGGCCTCTGGAATTGTCTTGAGGAAGGTGTCACAAACTGACACTGAGAAAGTTTGGCAAATAATAAAATATATGGGGCTAGGAAGATGGCTCAGTGTGTCAAGTGCTTGCCACACAATGATGAAGATTTAAGTTCCATGGCTCGGGAAGGTGTGTGTGTGTGTGTGTGTGTGTGTGTGTGTGTGTGTAATAGTCAAACAATGGCAGTCATGTTCCCTAAGAGTTTATTGCTAACCAGGCTTAACCAGATTGTGAGCTGGGACACTTGTCAGCTATAAATGGGATAATGGTGGTCTCTGCCTCATGGGGTCCTGCTGCCCAGCTTGATAATGTGCTCCACCACAAAGCGAGTCCGTGAGGGATGGCCCACACAGGTACATTTTTTATCCTAGCCTTGGCCCTGGTCGGCAGTGGCCCCTGGGTAGCTCTTTGCTGGGGGTGGCCCTTGGGTGCCCTTCAGGAGGAGATGGGGACTTCTTACCCTGGCGGGATGGAGGCCCGTGCGCTGACGCTGGTGGCTCGCTGGGGGTCCTGGCCGGCTGAGGTTATTCTGACCGGTTGGCGCTCCGTTGGGGGCGCTGGGACTCCGCGGGGGAACTCCTGGAGGTGGCGCGGGCTCCGTGGGGACAACGGCAGGTGCGGCCCAGAGCGCGGCCCCGGCGAAGGGTGGCGCTTGGGGCGCACAGCGAGCGCACTCGGGGGCCCTCCTGGCGGCAGCGGTGGAGGGGGCGGTTGGGGGCGCTGGAGGTGCTGCTGGCGCAATGGGCGCCTTGCGGCGCTGTGACGCCAGGATAGCGTTGGAGGCGGCACGCGTGCTGTTGACCAGCAGGCACTGCTGACAGGAGCAGGGCTGACCCGAGTTGGCTCCTACGGGCCAGGACCTGCGACTTGGGGATGGAACCGACCGTGAGTGGGTAGGCCAGGTCAAGGCGTGCGGCGCAGGCGGGGCGGCGGGCGGCGCGTCTGGCGGTTCATCTGGGACATGCTGTTGAAGTAGATGAGGTAGCAAGAAGCCCAGCGACGAGAGGTCGAAGCCACGGGTGCTGCTTCTCGTACGCGTTCTGGATGGTAATGCAGATGTCCATGTCGTACGCCGTCCACGCGCCGCCGTCGTTTTCCCACTCCCACACGATGCCCTTGCCCGGAGCTGACGATGGGTCATAGAAGTTGCGTCGCACTGGCCGCATGGTGCCTGCGCTCAGAAAGGAGAGGTGTGTCAGCACAGACCCCTAAAGGGAACTTCAGAGCCAGGAAGTGGATCTGTGCAGACAGGAGGATCAAGACATAGGGACTGGGCCAATGAGGTGGCTCAGCAGGTGCATGTCACCGAGCCTGACAACATGGTTTCAATCTCATGATTCCAATCCAAGCACATGTTGGAAGGTGAGGCTTTGGTTCCTTCAGGCTGTGATCTGTCTTCCAATAAACTAATAAGCAAAAGCAATAGAAATTTACAAGGCATGAGGGCTGGGAGAGAAGCAGGCAGGGCCCAATCAAGGTGTGGGGTTTCAGGTTCATGAAGGGGGGTCATAGAAAGCCAAGGAGGAAAACCGAGCAAGGGGTGGGCCCTGGAGAGGCCAGCCCAAGCTCTGCAGGGGCAAGGCAGGCCTGGAGGTCCTGGTTATCACAGGCCAGGGGCAGGGAGAACAGCAAAGGTGGATAGTGGCCACACAGAGTGTGAGGTCCATCTACTGGGCAAGCTCCCTCCTGGACTCCCAGGGTGACCCCAGCCAAAACATTTCTGGGTTCCTGCATTCACACAGGACCCATTGGATCCCACACTTCTCCCATTGGTCAATTCATTTGGCCACGTTTTCAATCCTCGCTTCATTTAGCCAAGCCTGCATTCTTGCCTGGTGAACCCTTTCTCCTTCTCTCCCCTGGCTTTCCTTTCTTCTCCTCCCTCCCTCTGTCCCTCAAGTGACAGTGGTCCCTACCCCACAGCTCTGTGGTATCCTGGCTTACGGTTCGCCAGTGTTGTGGCTCCCCCCTTGCTTTGCTCTACACTGGCTGAAGTTGTGCCTGAGAGCACACTCTTTTTTTTTTTGATTGTTCATTTTTTTTGTTTTGTTTTGTTTTCTGAGACAGTGTTTCTCTGCAGCTTTGGGGCCTGTCCTGGAACTCGCTCTTATAAGCCAAGCTGGCCTCGAACTCACTGAGATCTGCCTGCCTCTGCCTCCCAAGTGCTGGGATTAAAGGTGTGAGCTGCACTCTTGAGGAAGCTGAGGGAACCAGTGATTGACAGAGCAGGCTGCAAGATCTCCCAGGACCTAAACTGGCTCTGGGCTGCCTGGCCTAGGTACTACAACACAGAATGACTCTTCTGGGTTTGCAAGGCCACACCTGCTGCAAAGTTGCCCCCCCCCCCCGTGCCTCCCAGGTCTCTGTGGACTCTGACAGCAGTCAACACAGATCGTCCCTGACAGGGCTTGAATCCATGGCCTGAGAGCCAAACCTCTGGTCATATCTAGGAGGGAGTTTCTGGACTGGATTGGTTGAGGTGGGAAGACCCACCTTGGATAGGTTGGGCCCATCCCTGTGGGCCCTGCATTGCATAAAAAGGAGAAAGTGAGCTGAGCAATGGCGTTTGTCTCTCTCTGCTTCCTGGCTGTGGAGGCTGTGTGACCCACCATCTCATGCTCCTGCTTCCTTGCCTTCCCACAATGACAGACTGTATATCCGGAACTGTGAGTCAAAACAAGCCTTAGGCATTGTGTCATGGCATCGAGACAAAGAATCAATATGCTGGTCTTGCCTTGACAGCGGTGGGAAGCTCCATGGCCCACTGCATCCTCACCTGCTGGGAGGATTTGAGGGGAACCTCAGCGTGCAGCGTCTGTGTGAGGCACCGGGAATTTGGAGCAGACAGCCCTCACCTCAAGTTCCCATGTCGTGACTATACAGCTCTGTAACCACATTCGGGTGACTTCCTCTGTCAGTCTTGGTTTCTCAGTAGGGAAATGGGCCAGGTGGGCAGAGCTACCGAGGCTATGGGGCGGATCCTGCCTTCACTTTGATGCCGTTAGCTCCACCCTCTCCCCTGAGAGCCCTGTAGGTATCGAGCAGCCTCTTGGACAGCTCTGTTGCCTGATTCTCTGCTGCTCTAAGCCACTGTGACTCCTGTGCTTGGCCCACGGCAGTAGACTCATGCCTTTGTCCCCACGGGGCAGCCAGGACATCCTGTGCAGTCCAGATCACTCCCATTCCCACGGAGCTCAGAGTCCTCTATGGCTTCCAATTACCTGTAAAAACTGAGGTCCTCATGATGAACCAGCTCTGACCTGGTCTCCCTGCTGTTCCCAGGGCCACCTGTGTGGCCTCAGGGCATTTTCACTGGCTCTTTCCTCTACCTGGATTATGATCTAGCCACCCTTAGACTCCTTTAATTTAGGTCTGTTTGGACACCACTGGTTAGGACCCCTGCCTTGTTCCCCACTTCAGTACCTGCTCACTCTGGCCATGACAGGCTCTTTCCTGCCAGGGGCCCCTCTGCTTAACCCTCCAGCTCCCCCCACCCCCACTTTGGGCATGGTGACTCACACAGTGGGTCCTCACAATGTGAGATGTTTTTTACAGCCAGGTGGGGGCACCCAGCATGGCGACCTGCTGGGAGGTTGACCCTGTCTGACTGTTACTCACTGTATTGCCACTCAGGTCTCAGATACCTCGTCCTCTGCCTTGCCTTTTAGAATGTTCAAGGTTGTCCCTGACAACAGCACAGGCCCTGAGGACTGGGGAGGTTGAGGCACAGAGCTGCATTTGTTGATAGGAGAGGGACAGGGCAGAAGGTGCCAAGAAACAATGGTCCCAATGCAGCAGTAATGGCCCAGCCAGCCACAGGAAGACTCCCCAGGGCCCCAATGCTTATTTATTGTAATGGAATGCATATCGATTTTCTGTGGTTTTCCTCTGTCCCTCTTGCTCCTGCGTGCTAGACTCACTCTCTCAGTACTTCAGTTCCAGCATCTGCAGGAATGAGGGGCTGTGAGCGAGACGAACCTTAAGTGCTGTGGTCAACTTTGCGGTGACATGAGGGGCCATGTACCCTTGGATGGGAATTGCCCTCCTGAGCCCTGTCTGCTGCCCAGGTCCTGAGTCAAAGGGGGTTTCAGGGGGCAGAAGAATGTGTGAGAGGAAGTGAGGGACAGAAGCTGCCAGTAGAACTGGAGAGCTGGGGTGAGAACCCTGACTCCTCACACAGCCTGGGTTTGTATACATAAATGGGGGGCGATACCCTACTCCAGGAACTTATGGGGGACAAACAAGAGAAGGCATGGCAGGTGCTTAGCGCATGACTTAGCACAGAGAAGCGACCGACGGGTGTTGGCTGCGACGGCTGCTACCGCACACTTGACCCACTTCCAGAGTCCCCCACCCAGTGAACTCCTAACCATTGCACAGGGCTCCCTGTGCCCAGCCCTCCAGCAAGGCTTCAGTTCATGTGTGGCTGTTGTACGGTCATGGAATCATTTCTGCTTTTTGTCTCCTGAAACTGGCTGATAACTTCTGAGGGTGACAAAGCCCAGATTTAGCGTCACAGTTTCCCAAAAACCTGTCCCGAAGGAAGAAGGCAACTGAAGCCAAGGCCTGTGGGGTGGAGGGGAAGGAGGAGGGGGCCAGGCCTGGCAGAGAGGAGGGGAGGTGGACCTAGAGATTGCCCTTGACCACTCTGCCACAAAGGATTCTGGGAGCTACTGGCCAGCCCGCATCTGCTCCCCGGGGCTCTGTTTACCAGGCATGGATTTTCTTGCCTGTTTTAGTGGTGGTTTATTAAAGGCAGTGTCCCTGGAGTCCTTTTGAGAACGTATTGGGAGCCTGGAGAGCTGGAGTAATTAGGGCAGCTGTGCCCGCCCTACCAGACCCTGCACTGCTGCGTCCACTGCTGCCCCTCCACCCCACCCTCCAGCCCAGAATGGCCATGAACCAGGGGGGCAAGGGGAGGGGAGACAAGCTGGCTCCCAAGTGTCTGCTTGGACTTGGATCCTGAGATTTCCTAGCTGTGCTGGTATCCTCCATGGTGGCCTTGGCCTAGATTTGTGGATGGAACAATGAGCTGCAGACTATGCGCTCAGTGCGTGAGCCTGGGAGATGGGGCCACTGCTCAGGCTTCTCCAGCCCCAGGCTGGCCACCCGGAGCGGGATCCCAGGGCAGCCAGCCCTGTGCAGGACTGTGCTGGGCCTGATGCTGTGCCAGCTTTGGTGACAGCTCCATCTTCCTTCTCTGTCCAGCAAGAATGGACACTTGAAAAATTGCTTCTGAGGGGCTGGGGGCTAGGGTCTGCTGGAGGCTGCAGGGAGGTGATAGCCAGACAAAGGAAGATAGACAGAGAGAGAGAGAGAGAGAGGAGAGAGAGAGAGAGAGAGAGGAGAGCCGAGAGAGAGAGAGAGAGGAGAAGACAGAAAGACCAGGGGTGGGGGATGGACAGAAAGACCAGACATCACAGAAAGACCAATAGTCAGTGACAGACATATGTGAGAGGCAGAGAAAGACAGAGACAGACAGACATAGATATAGAGAGACAGACAGGCAGAGGGACAGAGACAGAGATAGAGACACACAGACAGATAGGCAGACAAAGAGAGAAACGGAGACACACACAGAGAGAGAGAGGAGGGAGCAGAGAGAGCAAGAGAGATACAGAGAGAAGAATTATCAGACTGTCAGAGGCAGCAAGGTCTCTGTGGGAGCCTGAGGGGCAGGTACTGACTACCTGCCAAACAGAAGCTGGAAGCCCAGCGACTGCCCGCAAGCATGGGGTGGTGGGGGATGGAGGCTGAGGTTGAGGCTGAGTCTCAGTGAGAGACCGGGGCTGGGGACACCGCCCACCACAGAGCATTGTTGTCACTGTGTGCCCCACTGGACTCCTTTGCGAGTAACTTACTGCGTGCCCCCTACAGGCTCATTGCTGTCCCCATCCCTCCCTCCCTCCGTTCTCCCTCCCCTCCCTCCCTTCCTTTCTTCTTAGGCCACACAGACCTTTTTATACTTTGTGAGGGGAGAAAGGGTGAGAGTTGAGGGCTGAGCAGAGCAGAGGAAGGGCAGGTTGCAGTGTGACTTGCTTCCTCAGGCTTCCAGCCTAGCCGAGTGGTACCCTAAGGTAGAATTCCTCCACTTACAGGGATCTCACTACCTCCGTTTGCTTTTCTACCTGGATATCACCTTCCCACACCACACTAGAGGCACAATATTGGGGGAGGTGCATCTTCCCCAAGGCCTTAGCTCTTCAGGACAGAGTGGCTTTGTGAATACAGGTAGCCCTTGTTTGCCCTCTGACACGAACAGTCCCCAGCAGGGGCCTCTCCCTTTGGGGGTGGCTTCCTGGAGGGAAATGACCTCAGTTAGGGGCACCAAGGCCTGGTGGGAAGGAGGGCCCGTGGGAGGGCAGCCACGGACATCCTATCAAGTGGGGGCCTCTGCCTGGGAGTGAGAGTTCTGAAGTAGGTGAGCAAGTTGAGCATCTCTGGATGCCAGGCTGAGGAGTGATGTGGATCTTCAACCATCCCAAAAAACGAGTGACACTCATTCCTGTCCAGACGTACTTGTCCCCCACCCTGTCTCCAGCCACACTGTGAAATGGAGCTGGCCGCCCTGGGTTCAGCTGAGTTTGCACAGGGGCTGGGACAGTTCTGGGACACACACAGGATCACCTGCCGTTCCCTGGTTCATTCGGCTCCAGCCCAGGGCCACCTGCCTTCTGCGGCTGCTCCTTCAACTGTCCATTCACAAGTTATTGTCACCACAGGGGAAACTGAGGCTCACAGGCTACATAGCAAGTAAGAGACATGGCTGAGGTTGAAGCTAAAACCCCAGCCTGGAGTATCACGGCTTCGCAACTCAAGCTGCTGCAGGGCTGGCGGGGGCCACCTGCATCAACAAGGGCAGTCTTCTGACATCATCTCTTCAGGGGCATTTATTTAAAAAATGGGAAACAGGCTCCTCAGGAATACACAGAAGTCCAGCCTGGCACCGGTTTGACTTCAGTAGAAACAGCCGGCTCTGGGTCAAGGGCCTCCTGCTCCAGCTGCAATCAATGAACCTGCAGATTCTCTTTCCTTCTGATTACTCCCCTGGGACTCCCACGCCTGGCTCTGGCCTATTAGCGGTTTGGGCACGGGGCTGCCAAGCTCCCCTATGGGGGGTAGGGGAGCTGCTGGCGGTGGGACAGGGAGGACACAGGCCCCCACATTTCCTCCACTCTGCTCGGCCTCTGAGGGCCCAAGCTGCTGCAGTGTGTGTGGGGTCCTTGCACACCTCAATGCCCTGGTGCCTCCCTAACACCAATTCCCACTCCATGCCCCAGGATTTAGGTGCCCTGGCTGTAAGGAGAAGGGGAGGAAACTGAGGGCCCTGATCATCCTCCCCTGGATCCCCAAGCTGTTCCTTGAAATGGACACAATTCTTAATGGTATACTCGGGGGCTGCCACCTGCCAATCCTGTCTAGAACGTTCTCCCATCTTCCCAATTTCCCTCCCTGCTGAGTTTAACTTTCTTGGTTCAACGATGCCCTGGAATCGTCTCCACCACCTGAAAGGAGACTCAGGACCTCCCCTCAGGCTACCTCACGCCTTGCCTTCTCCAGCACCAGAAGCTGTGCCACTATGTGACAGGGTGTCTGTGTCCCCTTCATGACGTCTGGCCATGCCCCTTACTCAGAGGTTGGTCTGTCTTCCAGGCTCCTTTCGAATCTAAGCACAGTCAGTGACACAAAGTCAACGCTGTGGAAATGATGGCTGAATAGGAGCAAATGAACGATGTAAGGAATAAATGATGCGGTGAATGAATGACGTGGTGCATGGATACAGATGATGCTACGTTGGGCCATTCCTTGCGGCCGGGCTGGAGGCTCTCACTGGAGAGGATGTGAGCCTTCCTCTGCTGCACCCACTGCTTAGGGTGAGAAAAAGAAATCGTGAGCCACATTTAAAAACTGGGAGTGTAGGCAGGCATAGTGGCGCACGCCCTTAATCCCAGCACTCAGGAAGTAGAGGCAGGTGGATCTCTGAGTCTGAGGCCAGCCTGGTCTACAGAGCAAGTTCCAGGCCAACCAGGCTACACAGACCCTGTCCTCGAAAAAACAACAACAAACACCCAACAACAACAAATCAACCAACCAACCAACCAAACAACAAACAAAACCACTTGGGGGTAAAGGATGCATGTTAACTTAGCTTTCCGGATCCTCAGATATCCAGAGATGTGGCTAAAAGGTTTGGTTTCCTTAGCAACAGGTAGCCAGAGCTGGGTCAGGGCCACCCTGTGCATGACTTCAAGAGTTTTTTGTTCGTTTGGGTTTTTTGTTTTGCTTTGTTTTTGTTTTTCCCTGTTTGTTTGGTTTCCTCCTGTTTGAGATTGGATTCACTACGTAGCCTAGGCTGGTATCAAACGCAAAATCCTTCTGCCTTGCTGGTTGGTGGTGGTGCACACCTTTAATCCCAGCATTCAGGGTGACAGAGGCAGGCGGGCCTCTGTGAGTCAAGTCAGCCTGGTCTACAGAGCGAGTTCCAGGACAGTCTCCAAGCTACACAGAGAAATCATGTCTTTCAAAAAAAAATCTGTCTGCTTTAGCCTCCAGATGTAATCTGGGATTACAGATGTAATATACTGGGTTCAGCACCTTCAAGAATCATTGAGAGAAAAAAAAAAAGAAAAAGAAAAGAAAGAAAAGAAAGAAAAAAGAATCTATTGAGCACCTACCATGGACTGGTGAGCACGATAATCCTAGATAGACATGCACTGTTATCCAGTTAGGCAACTGAATTTTTCAGCCTCTGTCAACAGATGGGGAAACTGAGTTCCAGAGAGATAAACTTGTCTGAGATCACCTTGATAGCGTTTGAACTCAGGTTAAGGGTTTGAAATGGGGCCCAGCGCCACTCACACTATGAAGGGAACTATCCTTCATCTCTCTGCCTCCACGTGGCCACTTGACCTGGGCTCTGATACCCTTTGTGGCCCCACTAGAGCCCAGGGAGAGAGGGATGGAGACTCACAGGGGCCATGGCACTGTCACTGTGGAAGAGGTAGCCACTGGGTCGCAGGTGTGGCAGGCTGTCTTGGCAGCCACCTCTGATGGCTGGGTCCTTTGTTCTGCAGCTCAGGAGGCTACAAGACTTCCTGCCAGGCTCCTTCGTGTGTGGTACCCAGTCACTGAGTGCCACTGTTGTCTGGACAGGTGGGTAGGTGGGCAGCCTGGAGCAGCTCCAGAGAGACCGTGGGCGGAGCCCAGAGAGGCTCTGCCGTGAGGCAGGGGCAAGGGCAACAGCACGTAGGATCTGGAGGAGGCCTAGCCCTGATCTGGCATCTGTGTAGGCTCCAGTCAGCGATAGCCCCATGACCTGGACTTCTGTAGTGCTTGGCTTTCCATATTATCCTCACCCCACCAGAGCTGAAGTATTGAAAAGCTGAAGGCAGGCTTTCTGTGTCTGCCCTGTTTGATTGTGACATTCCCTAACACCTGCACACAATAGATATTCATTAAATTCCTATTTTTTTTCTTTTTTTGGACACAGGTCCTCATGTAGCCGAGGCTGACCTCAAGCTCGCCACGAAGCTGAGGCTAACCTTGAATTTCCGATCCTCTTGCCTCTGCTCTGCCTCCCCAGTGTTTGGGGTTACAGCTGTATTCCCTATGCCTAGCTCCTGCAGGGCTGGAATCTCATACAGGGCTTGCGCATGCCAGGTTACGTCACTAACTGGGCCTCACCCCCAGTCCCTTGGACTGTCTGGCTGCAGCTGCTGCTGGGCCCATATTACAGATGAGGAAACTGAGTGTTGGGGGTGGTATTGGGACTTGGCCGACGTCACAGCTTCTCGCTGTGCCCAGTGAGCTTCTGGGACCTGGGGGTCCTGTCCTCACACAGGGCCTCCCAAGGCAGTCTTTGTTGGGTGGGGTCCTACGCGCCTGGTTGAGTGGGCTCAAGGTTATGAGTATCTAGGGAGCAAGGCTGTCCTAAGGACTGACCAGTGCTGGGTGTGCCACTGGTTGTTAGTGGCTAGGTGGAGGCAGGTGCATAGGTGGATTGGGCATGTGGGGAGGCCCTGGGGTCCCTGAATGAAGAGGGATGCCCTCAAACTCCTACTTCCCGCTCTGACTCTTCCTTCTCCTCAGTCTCATCTCTGTGAGAGCCCCACCCTTCCTCCAATTCCTAATCCTCCTCCATCAGGTCCTGTTCTCTGCATGGACTTCCTCCTCCATCCCAGCCACGCCCCTTCTCCATCACCTTCTCTTCACCCCCCTCCATCAGACCAGCTCCCCCACCGGGGCTTCCAGTGCCTCCTCACATCTAAGAGAGAGCTGCCAGAGGGGAAGGAAACGAGGCAGGGGAGGGACACCATGAGCCAGGACCCCTCCTTACACACTCATAACCATCCAAAGGATCACATAGCAGGCCTGAGGCTGGGGGCTTCGTCCTGGAGAGGAGTTCCCACCTCCCAGCTTAGTGTGTGTGCTGTTGCTAAGGGGAGTCCTACTCCCTGCTCAGAAGCCTGCCAGCCTTGGCTCACCTGTGCCAGCCTCCCAGGGCCCAAGATTAATGATGCTGGTACTGCACACTGGCTCTGGGTCCCTTGGGGCTTGGCCACTAAAGGGCAGCAGCTGGCAGCCATGTGTGCCAGGTCTTAAGGGTCCCGAGGGACCACCTTTCTCGTCTCCTGTTTGTCATTGCCTCTCTCTGCCCCCAGGTCCGAGTGGGGAGCCGGTTGCTGCTCCTTGGACCCTCACACAGGTCTCTGCACCCCCCCAGGACCCACATCGCCCTCCTGAAACATCAGAAAGTACCTAGGCCGTTCCCTACCTAAGTGCCCATAAGAAGGACATACAAGAATGTTCTCCAGGCTTCTCATGAAACTGTCCCAGGGAAGGATGACTCCCATTTTACACTGCAGGAAATGGAGGCCCAGAGAGGTTAAGTGGCTTGCCCATTATCACACAGCCAGCAGGTGGGTTTTATAAACCTTTCTGCTGGCCTCAGTGTCAGAACTGGGCTCACAAGTCATTTCCATGATGTGCTAGCTTTTATCTCTCCTAGACTCGGACACATATTTCATACTGATTGATAAGATCTGAAATGGATTGATTTTGTCTTTCTCTCTGAGACCCCCCACGACCCAGCCCAGGACGGGGGGGCCCCAGCAGCAACAATGGCTGTCCAACAGAATAGCGACAGAGTTGGGCAATCAGGAGGCTTGTGGGCCTAACAAACAGAAGTAACAGGAGTACAGAGAGGTACCGTGGGCTGTGACAGGGACAGGGACGAGGGGCACCCTGTGGATGGCTTAGCCAGACCTGATAGGAACCTTCTACTCCTCCTTGCTCTGGCATCAAGCCCAGCCTAGATGTGCTAGGAAAAGGCCCACAGGTATGGGAGTCAGGGACTCAGGCCCTAGAGGCTCCATGGTAACTTAGGAAGTCCCTGCTTTAGTTCAAACCCTGACAACAAGCCCAACAGAGCTCTCAGGGGACAGAGAGAAGGGACAGCCAGCCCTCACCTTCATCCCTGAGACCTGACGTAGGAGCCCAGTTTTGGTTTGAGAGCAAAAAGCTGTGTGACCTTGGACAGGTCACTCACCCTCTCTGGGGCTTTGTCGTTCCATCTGGACTCTAAGTGTGGGCGGTGCTTCCACGGCAACAGGGCAACAGCTGCCCTTCCTCTCTGGGTGACCTCACTCGTCCCTGTACCCCTGAGGGCAGGATGCAGGGTGAGGGAGTCCTGGCTGTCCAGGGAAGGGGTATAGCCCACCCCACCCCCATGCCTGTCTCCAGTCTAGCATCCTGAGACACTTGAGGCATGAGTGCCAGTGGAGCCTCTGACATGCCGTCAGATTGGACAGGGAGGAAGATGGGAGACGCCTGTCACATAGGAGCCCTCTATCCCCCCTGCCGGCTACAGAGACCATGGAGTCTGCTACCCACAGGGACCAGATCACCCATTCTAGCTGTGTGGAGCGGGTCTGGAGAGGGGAGAGGCCCTGGGGCTGCTAATCTGCGTGATCCTGGGCAGATGACTCACCTTCCTATCTGGAGTTTAAATCTTGTAGGCCTCAGACAAGTGTGTGTGTGGGTGAAAGCCATTCCTAAGCCCTCACCCCACATCCTGGTGGCTCCTTGGCCTCCATGAGCTCACCTGGACAAACCCCTCAAGGTCTGACTGTCGATTTGCAATCACCTAGGTTCATCTGCGTGGGAGAACTTCAGATAAAAGTATTAAGCTTTGGGAGTCCAGCCGGGCCTAGTGGTGTGGGACCATCATCCTCATCTCCCCGTCTGCTCAGGAGACTGAGAAAGGAGGCCACAAGTTCAAGGCCAGCCAGCTGTCTCAAAATGAGCACTAAAGACTGTCAATGTAGCTTAGTGGCAGAACACTTGCCCAGTGTGTGCGAGGTCTTGGGTTCAAATCCCAGCATAGGAAAGCAAAGCAAAGTCACCCACATGGAAGTACGAGGAAGACACTCGCAGACAGCCAATGAGGTGTAGCTTTTAGGGATCTACTATCTCACGACCAGGGGATGTACCCTCTGCCTCCATGGGGAGTGGCTTGTAGCCTGGAGGGTTTAAAAGGGAACCTCCACTTTTCCTCCTCCCCCTCCCCCTCCCATGGGCAGGACTGGAAGCATCTGGGGCAGCTGAATAAACAGCAGTCCCCCTCTGTGTGACAGGTCTGTCCTCTCCACTTGTCCCCAAGCCTGACATCTGGCCCCCTTCCCTTCCCTTCTCTCCCCTCCCCTCCCTTCCTTTCCCTTCCCTTCCCTCCCTTCTGCTGGCTGCCAAGCAGAGCAGGCAGACAGACAGGACACGCGCTTGTGTGCTGCCGGCAACTGATGGAGCACAGGCTGTGGCTGTGTGTGTGTGTGTTTGCACCGAACATGAGCTCTGTCTGCACATCCCGAGGCGTGTGCCTACATCATGCTGGCTGTTCTGGGGTTGTCAGTCCCTGTCACATCCCATGGGCAGGCTTAGAAGATGCTCTGGCAGGGTTGGGGTTGGGGTGAACTGCAGCTGGGGGTCGGCACACCCACCCCCTGCTCCCACAGATATTAAGAATGAATAGTAGTTTTTACATTTTCAAACAGTTGTAAAAAATAAAATATACTTTATGAACCATGAAAACGGCACAAAATTCAAATGTCGGTAGTGGCCACAAGTGTTTATCTCAGCCCAGTCACAATTGTCATTTGCATATGTCTCATTTGCATATGCCCAGGCTAGCTCATGCTCCAGTGTGGCTCTAGTGTGGCAAGGTGTGGGACCCCACGAGGTTAAAAAGTCTACCAGCTCCTGCATGAGGGTCAAAACCAGACTCACATTTCCCCACTTGAGGACAGATCAGCTTCCAGAAACCTCCAGGGACTTTGATACCAAGCAAATTTAGGCGGGAGTCCTGTGCATTTCGGCCGCATGTATGCGAGTTTCGGGCTCTTTACGGCTTTACACTGTTTTGTTCTGCTTCTGAGACAGGTCTCATCTATCCCAGGCTAAGCCCTGGAGCTCGCAGTGTAGCCAAGGATGACCTTTAACTTATGGTCCTCCTGTTTTCACCTCTGCATGCTACACGTTGCGTTACCTGCTCATAATTCGAGCAAAATTCTCAGCCCCTCGGCATTTGGATTTACACCCCCTCTCCCACAGTTGTGTCCGGGGTGCAGGTTCACAGTGGGGAAGGAGTTTTCTCTCTGCCCTGCTGGTGACGTATTGTGGAAACTGAGGCCTGGGGAGGTGAGGCCCCACCAGCCAGGTCCCCCAGTTGGTCAGAGTAGTAGAAGAGAGACCTGGAACAGTGAGGGCGTAGCTCAGCTGGGTCTGTCTGTCTATCTGTGGGGAGGCCAGCCCACCCTAAGTGCCCAAGTATCCTAGTCCCCACCCTCCCAGTTCCCAGACACTTCTCCTTGCTGGGGGTCTTGGCAGGCACACAGAAGCCCAGTCCCTATTTCCAGCTCAACAGTCCAGGTATGGCTTGAAGAAAGAGTTTGGTGTGGGAGTCGGAGACTGGACCATGGAAAGGAGCTGTGGAGAATAAGGGAATGGAAGTCGGTCTGGGCTTGGGGACTTGGGATCTGAAGTGGGGGTGATCAGACTCGAAGGAAGTCCCCAGGCAAGGGCCACTGGCAAAGATACGAATTTGGGGGACCCAGGGGAGCCTGTTTCTGCTTCTCAGGACCCCCACCCTCCAGTTAGTTAAGTCCTGGAAAATCTCTATAGCCAACACTGTGAGGTTACAGAAAGTTAAGCCAAGGAGCAGACGCCTTTTCTTCACAGACCTCACCCCATCCTCCTTTCCTCCTGAGAAAGAGCCGAGGATAAACGTCCAGTTCTCAGGGTCAAATCCAAAGGTCCTTCTCATCATCCAGGCCCTACATCTGCAACATCTGGAGCGGTTTTCCGCCTCCCAGACTCGTCCCTTCTTACCCCAGCCATCCTTTTTTCAGGGAGCACCACGTCTTCCCAAGTACCCACATAACCTATCTCACAGGCTCTCACCTCCCGCATGCTCCTGAACCACATAGAGATGGTTACTAGGGGGTCAGTCCCAGCTCAGAGGACTTGTTCCACACAGCAGTTTAGACCACAGTAGGAGGTCAATAAACATCTTTATGAGGGCAGCGGCCATAGCCCATGCCTGAAGCTATGGAGACAGATATAAGGAAGTGTCACATTGATGGGGGTCTGGAGATGCGCCCCCTGGGTGTCTGGATTTCTGTAGGTGTCACTCAGCCCTGGAAGCTCTGGACCCACACCATACCCTGCCTTGTCTTTCTCTTCAGTGTGAAGTGTGGCCACACGCTTGAAGTATTTTTAACAAACGAGAGTTGAAATAGCTACAGGTGGTTAGTGGCCTCCAGCCTGGGCAGGGAGCTGAAGGGAGGAGGAAGATTCTGTTGTCCCCAAGCTAGTTGCCTGCAGCAGTCACCCGGGGAAGTACTGAGGCCTCCCAAGCCCCCCATCACTGCCCCTCGAGGTCAAGTTCCCACAAGGCAAGGCCTCACTGCGCAGTGGTGTCTTTGTGTGTCTCAGGCCTCCCAGTGATGTGGCAGAAACTCTCCACAGATGGTGACAAATCCCCGGAAGAGGAGAGAGGGCCTGCGAGTGAGGCCATCTTTAACGTCACTGTTACTATTGTACTACAAATATGGCCACCAAGACCACCGTCAGCAGCCACCACCCACACTGTGGGGCTACCAAGATGGCCAGCAAACCCCCCCCCCCATCACAGGCCACTCCTAACATTGCTCCCAGCAGGACCAGCATCCCTTCATCACCAAGCCTCCATTGGGCTCTCCTCCGTCACGACCACACCCTCACCGTGGACACTACTACCCCCGCACCCCTCCCCCTGCCACCTGCAGCCAGTTCACCATGCTGGTCCTGGACTCCCAGCTATACGGATTTAATTCCAGTCTGAGTACAATTCATTCAGCTTCTGGGAGCACTCAGTTTCTCGGCCTGTAAAATGGCCCCACTAGGAATCAGAAAGACTTTCTGTCTGGGATTGGTGGACGAGAAACCAAACAACCCCTGAGTTTGATAAGGGGCTCAATGCTGGGAGGGGGACACTCACTTTAAAAAAATTTTTTCTGTTGCTCTGAGAGACAGATCTACCCACTTTGCAAGCGAAGAAGAAACTGAGGCTCACTTTCCCCCAAACTAATACGAGGTAGGGATGGAACCAAAGTGTTAACCTGGACCCAGCCACATTGTCTCTTTTCCCAGCTGAGGGAGAAGGGGGTAAGCATGATTGGCAGGCAGGCTCTCCAGACCCTCAGGCCCCGCCCCCTTCAGGCATGCTAGGAGGGGGGAATTGTTACATCCCCGCCTCCGGTGCGCTCTACTCACCTGTGTCTTGCCGGGAACTGATTGCATGGATTGTAGGTCGATGATGTAGGGCACCAGCTGGGCGTCCACCTGGCCCAGGACCACGGAGCCCCGGGCATCCTCCTTAAGAACATTCTCGATGTGGTGGCACACGGTGGCCGTGTAGGGGTCGCCAGCGGCTGTGTGTCATTGAGCCACTCCCACACTACCCCACCCGGGCCACGTTCTGCGGCGGGAAGCCCAGCACCGTTCACCGGCACCATCACACCTTGGCCTGGGGCCGTGACATGGCCGCTGCCGCCTGCGGGGCCAGGTCCCACTGTTGCTGGCCCAGCTCCTCTGGGCCTGGGAGTACCGGGGAAGCGTCGTCCTCTCTCTCCAGGTCGGGCGGCGAGGAGTGTGGCCCTCTTTTCTAGTTGGGCTCCTCTCCAAGGCCTAGAGGCCTGGGTTAGGGGGATGGGTGGCCATCCAGACGCAGCAGCAAGGACCCCTTCCCGCAGAGCGCAGCTGTTGCACACAGGGCTGCGCTCAAGCAATGTCTTGTCCTAGGTGGGGGATGTGCTCTTAGTTCCTGGGTCCCCTCGGTGCAGGTGCGGGAGTGAGGCGCTTGCCCCCTCTAGGTCCGGCCTTTCCCCCCCCGCTTTTCTCTGGTTGCTTCTGTCCGCCACGCAGGGCCTTGTCACCCGGGAGGCCCTGGCCCCAGCCTGCTGCTCTCTGCGCGCTCAGCTCTGCGTCCCAGACCCCGTGCCTCGCTCCTGGGTGACTTGGTTCCGCCCCCTCCCGACAGTTCCACTGTAGGGGCTCCCTTCACCCCTGCACCTCTGTCCCCTCTCCTGGCCGGCCCGAGTGGTCGCAGATCTCTCAGGGAAGGGGGCGGAGCGCAGAGATCGCTGCTCTGGAGCTGGTGGCTTGAGGACCCTCGGGAGGGGCGGGGGCCGTGGGCACGCCCCCACCCCACTGGTGTTCGCGACCTGCAGGGGCGACAAGAAGGGGAGAGGGCCCTTTAAGAAAAGAGCAGCCCCCTCCCCCTCCCGGGAGCCGCGGTGGAGAACAATGGGGTGCCGGTGGGGGGGCGGCAGGGGGGCTCGGGGTGGGGGGGTCCACGCCCTGCGGTCCCTGGGTGCCTGGAGAAGAGCAGGCACGGGACCCTAGACTGTCACCCGCAGTGACCTGTGCTCGGGCTGGAGCGCGTCCCCCGCCTCGAGCGACGCACTACCGGGGCCTGCGGTGTGGGATGCGGGGACGCGGGACTGTGGGGATGCAGGATGCTGGGTTGTGCATGATGCGGGGACGCAAGATGTGGGATGTAGGATGCGGGATGCGGAATGAAGGATGAAGGATGCAGGGATTCGAGTTCAAGATGAGGGATGTCGAGACGGATGGAGGGTGCCTGGTGCAGCCAGACCCGGATCTCAGGGGTCGTTGTCCCCAGAGGCAGAAGAGCTGCAGTCGCTCCGTCTCCTCCCGGTGGCATCTACCCGCGGACCCGCCTGAACCAGGGATGTGGGGGTCCCTGCGCTGCTCGCTCACCGTGATTCTCCCCGCGCTGGTTCCTTCCCCGGCCAACTCCCAGGAGGGAGGGAGGGAGGAGAGGGCGGGGAACCGTTCGGCCTCCACCCCAGTCCGGACCTCGCCTGCCGAGGACAGACCGACCAGACCGACAGAAGGATGCAGCAGCCCTGGCTCGCAGACGCGTCGGACGCGTCGCCGGGATCCCGCGGGTGGAGGCGGCCTCGGGGCGGGGCGGGTGGAGGAAGGGGAGGAGACCGACCCGCCCAGCCGCTGTGACACGGGAGTCACCGAGTCCCCGGCTGGGGCCCGCCTCGAGGCATCGGATCGAGGCAGGGAGAAGGAACCCGGTGTGTGTTGAGGGGTCCCGGTACCAAGTATCATCTTTGCATTTAGCCGCTAGACCCGGGCCTGGTACAT
Organism: Arvicola amphibius; assembly: GCF_903992535.2. Classification (NCBI taxonomy): domain Eukaryota; kingdom Metazoa; phylum Chordata; class Mammalia; order Rodentia; family Cricetidae; genus Arvicola; species Arvicola amphibius. Next base: position 119,870,746 of record NC_052056.1, read on the forward strand.
AATTAGGCGCTCAATACATGCTTGAATGAATGAATCTGATTTGGAGACAGTCTAAGGCCTTCTGGGGTGGATAGAGAACGGGCCCAGAAGGCTCATTTCAGGGACGAATGGAACCCTGGAGCCTGGAGAGCTCAGGAGGCCCACATAGTATGAAATCAATTAAGAGTACTGACTGCTCTTCCAGAGGACCGGCACCCACATGGCAGCTCCAACCTATCTGTAACTCCAGTTCCAGGGGATCCAACACCCTCACACGGACATACATGCAAAACACCAATGCACAAAAAATAAAATGTTACAGCATTTAAAAAATAAAGAGCCAGGCGGTGGTGCATGCCTTAATCTCAGCATTTGTGAGGCAGAGGCAGGTGATCCTTGGAGTCTGAGGCCAGCCTTTGTCTACAGAGCAATTTCCAGGACAACCCAGGGCTACACAGAGAATCCTGTCTCTGTATAAAAAACAAAAAGAAAGAAAGAAAAGAAAATCAAGTCCCCACATCACTGGAATCTGAAAGTAACCACATTTGCACCCAGCCCTAGTTTGGCTGCAGGACCCAGTTAACTAAGCCATGCTGCTTTTTCTGACAGCCACCTGCTCTTCCAGGCCAGAGGCATGGGGATGGCGTCTGTCTGTCACTGGGGGCAACGGACCCGGCCTGGAGGCAGACACTTTAGAGGAAGGGTGGAGGAAAGGAGGGTCTCAGACTGAGACCCTTGCAGTTACCTACAAACAATTTGTACAAACCATAAATGCAGGGTACGCTCCTACAGTAGCAGTTCAAGTGTTAATGGATGAACTTCTGTCCTCTGGCAAGCTGGACACGGCAGCTGGGGACGCACACAGGATCCCGAAAAGGACGTGGCTGCCCAGGCTGTCCTGGAATGGGAACTGTGATCTAGGCAGCTGAGCAGGGTTAACGGGTCTGTTTGGGAGCCAGCCCAGAGTGGCCCACGCTTGCTCCTCTGCCTCCCTGGGGACCAAGGTCAAGGGCAGGCTGCACTGGGCTCTTTCCCAGAACCAAACTGGGTCAGCGGGAGTAGTTCTCCTATTCCACAGGCTCCCCTCGTCAGGGCCAGCTCCCTGATCCTGGAGGCCACTGGCCTGTGGGAGGGCAGCCCCCAGATCTGCAGGGACATTCTTCCCAAGACTGGGAGGTGCTGAAGTTTTAGTCCGGGCTTTCGAATGACTTCCGGAGGGATGGGAGGCCTAAGACCAGCCTGTACCAAGAAGACACACTTGCGGGTTATCTTTCGGAAAAGAAAGCCATTTGCGGCCATTCATTGCCACTGCCTAATGGCCACCTCGTGATAGAGGTAGGAACCCGAGGTCCTCGAGTGAGTAAGACATCGGTTCAAGTCACCCAGGGATTTAGTAGCATAGACAAAAGAGGACCCCAATCTAGGTTTATTTTTATGTTTCTTAAGGCCACCTCACCACTACCTCCAGGCAGCCTTCCTTGATTCATCTGTTTTGCTCCATGATTGCCCTGTATCTCACCATCAGCTACTTAATCACTTACATGAAACCGTTCCTGCTCAAGAGGCGCTACGGCCCCCTTTAAGTTCACATCTGTGGGCCTGAGCTCAGTGCATGAGGGATTCTTGTTTATCAAGTGTCTGTTACATTACGGCTTCATGGACGTAAGACTATGCCCTCATTTTACACGCAGGAAACAAAATCTCCAGAAGTTCAGAGATGGCACATGATTTGTCCAAGTTCCCCAAAGAATTAGAGGAGCTGGGAGTTGACTCTAAAGCCTCTTTGTACCTTCTAAAGCAAAATGCTGTCATAGTGTTTGTTGGATGACTAGTAAAGGAAATCCGGCTGAATCTAGCACAGCGAGGCTTTTCGTGAGGGATGGGCTCAGAAGATGGATAAAAACAGCAAACAGGTAGCCCTCTGTGGCTCCAAGCCCGGAGGGGTCCTGTCTCAGGTACAGTCCCTAGGAGCATGTGTTTGCCACTCCTGCCCCCCGACTCACAGAACAAGATGCAGGCTTCTGGGTTCTTCTCAGCCCCTCTCAGTCTGTCAGAGCTGGGACCAAACTGGGCTCTGTCCTGTGATGATGAAAACTTTAAGTGGCAAGCAGGGAGCAGAGATGTGGCCCGTTTTTTATATCTTTGGGTCCCTTGGAAGTAAGTCAGGGGACACTTCCTTCTGAGGCCATAGAGCTGGGGTGTGGTGAAGGTGGATTAGAGGGGACCCAGGAAGGGTGACCTGTGAGGCCCACCCTGATGTGTTGATGGCCACATGGTCTAAGCTGTGGCCCTGGTCTCAGTGTTTCCCATCAAAGGGGCAGGGAGACCAGGATGACAAGAGCCCGTACCACCCTGAAGTCCACATCCGGCCCAGCATCCGGCTATGAGTGCTGGTCTCCGGTATGTGCACGGGGTCTCCCCAGGCAGTCTCAAAGATGGCAAGAGCCAATCATCACGTCAGAAAGCTGAGGTTGGCCCCAGATCTGATTTGTTTTCCTGGGATGGAAAGAAGTGAAAACTGAGATGAGGTGGAGAGTCAGGGCTCTGTACCTTGAGTGCTTCCTGACTTGTTTGGGGGCCATCCACAGTTCGGTTTAAAAAACACTTGCCCTGGTCTGGTGAGGTAGCTCAGTGGACCAAGGCACTTGCTGCTAAGCCTGATCTTCTGAGTTTCAATCCCTGGGGCCATTTGTAATGGCAGGGAGGTCCAGCAGCCGGGGAGCACGGGTCGTCTTGAAGATGATGAGGCAGAAGGAAGCAGGCTGATGGGAAGCAAGAGGAAAGAGAGAGATAGGACACTCCTGGTCCCCAGAGGGGGCCAGACCCAAGGTTGGCTTCCTCAGTCACCCCTGGGATTGTATTACCCAAGACCCAGAACTTCTACCAGGCCAGTGCTGGGCGTGAGTGCTCGAAGGAAAGGAAGGGGACAGTTTTAAATACATTCTGTGAACCGGAGACTCTGTAAGCCCAGCGGATATTGTAGCAGGCTTCTTACAGACCCAGGAACCTGGCTATCAAGCCGTGGATCTGAGGACACAGGTACATAGGTACATGGGTTTGATAGGTATCCCCCACTTCTTCATGAACCCCACTCTTCTGCTCCATCATGGAGGCTGGACGACCCTTCACTATCTCTCCCTTTGGATGGAGAGTCTGCTGGCTGCTGGGTAAAGGTGGTTGCCCTGGTTCTGGGTCGTTGTCTCCATCACAGAGGGAAAGGACTCGCGAAAGAAACCAGGCAGACATGCCGGGCGGTGGTGGCGCACGCCTTTAATCCCAGCACTCGGGAGGCAGGAGGCAGGCGGATCTCTGAGTTCGAAGCCAGCCTGGTCTACTAGAGCTAGTTCCAGGACAGGCTCTAGAAACTACAGGGAAACCCTGTCTCGAAAAACAAAAACAAAAACAAACAAAAAAAAGAACCAGGCAGACAGTTAATGTGACCTAGGTGTGCTTGAAGTTTGTCGCCTCCGAAAGAGTTGGTTCCATCTGTGGATCAGGGGAGCTGGCCAAGGGAAAGACAGAGGTCTTCCCACCATGCGGCTCTAGAAATTGCAGGACAGGTACTGAGACAAAACAGGCGTTTGTGCAGAGCGCCCTCTGGTGGCCAGTTTACTTCCTTGTTCTCCGGGCCCGGCCACCTTTTAAAGTAATATATTTAAATGTTTCTTATTGTGGCCAAAACTGGGAACGTAAGATTTCCCCATCTCGGTTGCACCAGCGTTTACAGTTGATCAGCACCAAGTATGTTTCTGTTATGCAAATAACCACACACACAGGGGCTTCATCTTGAAAATGTGAAGCCCCAGTCACCCCGACTCTTGAGTAGTGCTCTACCATCCGAGCTCCCCATTCCATTCATCCAATCAACCGCACTTGGGGCATGTACCAAGAGCACGTGGTAAAGTGTCTCTTTGAGCCCTTGCTTTCCGTTCCTCTGGCTATGTCCGTTGTCAGTACAGAAGGATCCAAAATGACCTGCCAAATGGCACCGAGCGCGTCCCTGAGGGAGTTCCCAGGTAAGAGCGCTGTTCTTGAGGGTGGACCGCACCATCCTGTGTGCTGGTGCCTGGGACAGCATGAGGGGGAAGAAGGGACTGTGGGATGCCGGCCTTGTCCCCTCCGGTGCGTCCCATGATTTGAGGCTCTTCTCTGTTGTGCCCTCTCCTCCTTGTGATGGATGGGAGCCTCGGAAGCCGTGAGACAGTCCACTCCTTCCTCCCTCAGGTTGTGTCTGTCAATCGTTTTGTCCCAGTGATGGGAAAGAGAACAAATGCTAGAGGACTAAGCCGTGCTTCCCACAATGCATGAGCTGAGGCTTGGCCCCACAATGCATCGGGACGCGGTTCCAACACAGCAGATGTAATGGGGCGCTGGATGCTGAAGCCTCTCTCTCTCTCTCTCTCTCTCTCTCTCTCTCTCTCTCTCTCTCTCCCCCCCTCTCTCTCTGTCTCTCTTTCTGTCTCTGACTCTTGGTCTCTCTCCGTGTTTCTCTCTGTCTCTTGTCTCTTTGTATCTCTCTGTGTTTCTCTCTGTCTCTGGATCTCTGTTTCTGTCTCTTGGTCTCTCTGTCTCTCAGTCTTTCTGTCTCTCTTTCTCTCGCCAAGCTACATGATCATGTACATATAATTTTTTTCCCCTTTGGAAACATCTGGGATCAGATCTACACAGGGTATCTACTTACCCAAAGCTCTCTGGTTCTATTTCCTATCATAAGGGAGCCCTGGTGACCACCACAGTTGGACAGGACTTGTGGCAACGTGTATGCTCCCTGCAGCCTCACTCATAGTTGGCTGAAGGGGCCCAGAGGAGCAGTCTAGACACAGCAGCAGAAGAAAGAAAGCTCCCCAGATCACGTGGGCACTGGGCCACCCAAGGCTCAGCCAGCTAAGGGAGGCCCAGATGGTGCATGGACTTAAGGGAGATAATTTCCAGTTGCTGTCCTGTCCCTTCTGACTGTAGGGATTTCTCATTGCAGTTTGAATTGATAAAGCAGGTAAATTTCCTGAAGTTTGGGATTCAAATTTTTTTTTTAAATATTTTATTTATTTATTATGTATACAACATTCCTTCCATGTATGCTTGCATGCCAGAAGAGGGCACCAGATCTCATTAAAGATGGCTGTGAGCCACCATGTGGTTGCTGGGAATTGAACTCAGGACCTTTGGAAGAGCAGGCAATGCTCTTAACCTCTGAGCCATCTCTCCAGCCCCTGGGATTCAAATTTTTTAAGAATAATTTATTTATTCTTATTTTATGTGCATTGGTGTTCTGACCGCACGTATGCCTGTGCGAAGGTGTCAGATCCCCTAGAACTAGAGTTATGGAGTTATACAAGTGTGAGCCACCATGTGGATGCTGGGAATTGAACTGGGCCCCCAGAAGAGCATCCAGTACTCTTAACTACTGAGCCATCTCTCCAGCCTTGGGCTACAAATTTTTAAATTAAATCTTATTTGCGTGTTGGGGTATGTGTTTCCCAGCACATGTGTTTAGGGCAAAGGGCAAATTCCAGGAGTCAGTTCTTCCTACCATGTAGGTTCCTTGGGTTTGGGCACAATCCCTGTTACCCGCGGACCCAGGACTCTTAATCCGGAGCCCTGGGGAGGTCAGCAGCCCCTCTGATTACAGAGAAAGATGAGTGTTTAATGCTCTCCCTGCCGGTCCAGCCACTGGAGGCCATGTGACCCATTGCTGGCTGGGACAAAAGGCTGACCTATGTCACATGGATGGGCCTCGAGTCCCTAGAGGAAGAAAGAATTCTGTGAGTGACAGTCATCAGTTCTTCCCTGAGTTCCTGACTGCCCTGTGGACCTTAGCCTGGCACCTCTCCATGGTTATAGGAATTCATTGAGAGGGAGGGAGGAGGGAGGGAGGGAGGGAGGGAGGGAGGGAGGGAGGGAGGGAGGGAGGGAGGGAAGATGGTGTGGGGGGTAAGGGAGAGCATGGCCAGCTCTGGGTCACATGTCCTCTAGTGAGTGGACTGGCAGGGGCAAGAGGGGGCCTTATCACAGGGGAGAGCAGCCTCTGGGTTCAGGTGGAGTTTGGAGAGCTGCAAGGGAGAGGGGGGCAATAGTGAGGGTGGGACAGGCTTGATGCCGGTAGAGACTCTAGGACGGCAGCAATGGCAAATGGAACGTGGTTTCAGACAACCACAGAGGAAGCAGGAAGGCAGCCTGCAGAATGGGCTAGGCCCTCTTGCAGCAAGCGCTTGCTTCCGCTTCCGGATGGCTGCCCCAGTCCACCTGGGACTTCTCCTGGTTGGGTGGGCTGGAAGTGGTCACTACCAGCGGTGTTTTCCCTGGCGGGATAATCTGCTGTTGTCCTGTCTGGGCTCCAGCCAAGTGCTGACATCTGGGCCAGCCACCCGCTGTCAGCTGAAAACTGAGACAGCCTGGGGAGGCCACGGAGAACACTGGAGGGGGGGGGGTGTGCAGGGAGGAGGGCGGAGGAGAGAGGTAGGGGCAGATGGACACATGGGAGACTGGAGTGGAAACGCTGGGGTAAAAGTGTGGGGAGCTTCAATAACACAGCCTCAAATCAAGGCAGCTGCGCCCCCTAGAGGCTCTCAGGGGAACTGTTTTCTCTTTTCCGGCTCCTAGGGGTGTGGGATCTTTCATGGTCAAAGCTGCCAACGATCTTCCATGGCAGCATTATGCCACATCCTCATTGTCCACAGGACTTCCCGCTCTCATAAATTCCATACTTGGGTTGTCCAGAAAATCCCAAATGACCTTCCACTTTCTACACAGATCATGCCCAAACGAAAGCTCCCTGAGCCCTGAGAAGGCCTGGGGATGATCGTACATTGGGATTGGCATGCGGCTGGAGCATTTGTTCAGCTACAGGTCCCAAGCCGAGCAGCAGCTTCTATGCTGTTCCCTGCCCTTCCTGTCACCCGTTTCACGTGACTGCAAAAAGTGAACCCCTGTGGGCCTCGCATGCCTCAACGGCAGCATTTCAGAGACTCCCGTACTTGCCTCTATTTATTTTTAAAAACGATATATTTATGTTTATGTGTATGAGTGTTTGCTTGCATGTATGTGCACCACAGTCATGCAGTAGTACCTGTGGAGGCCAGAAGAGGGCGTCAGATCCTCCTCTGGAGTTGAAGTTACAGACAGTTTGAGCTGCCATGCGGGTGCTGGGAACTGAACCTGGGTCCCCTGTAAGAGCAGCCAGTGCTGTTAACCATTGAGCTGTCTCTCCAGCTCTACTTGTTTCTTAAGTGTACCGTGGCTCCTACTCTTGGTGTTACACACTATGCACATGATATGGTTTGTACAAGTGGGCAAGGGGCTGGAGATTGAAACACATACACAGACACATACAGAGACATGGGTCATCCTTGATTTCCCCAAGAATGCCAACTTTATCGGTTCCAGGGCAGCTTATATAGTGCCTTCCCTGAGCAATGGCCATGCCCTAGCTTTCGGGATCTTCCAGCCACCAGAAACCACTCCCCTGTGTCATGCTCAGAGCAGCTGTAAGCATAACAAGTTGTTTACTCTGGCAGGCAGGGGGTTACAGGAAATTCAGGGTCTGGGGGTCCAGGGTCCCCAACACACTTAAGGTGTGCAGGCTCCTGTGTTTGGACAGTTGGCCTTAGTGCGTGGCATTACTTTGGGAGGCTGTGGAAGCGTCGGAGTGGGAGATGTGTCTTTGAGTGGGCCATTGGAGGCGGGCCTTAGTGCTATGTGTGCATGTTTGTGTATGTGCATACATGTGGAGGTCAGAGGTCACCTCAGGTGCTGTTCCTCTGGAACTGTTCACCTTGCTTTTAGAGACAGGTCCTCTCACTGGCATGAGGCTCCCCAAGTAGATTAGGCTGGCTGGTCAGTACTAGGAGATCATTCTGTCAACACCATCTTCATGCTGGGGTCACCAGTGTGTGCCTCCGGGCCTGACTTTTGTTATTTATTTATTTATTTATTTATTTATTTATTATTTCATTCATTCATTCATTCATTCAAGACAGGGTTTCTCTGTGTAGCCCTGGCTGGCCTAGAACTCACTCTGTAGACCAGGTTAGTCTGGAACTCACAGAGATCTGCCTGCCTCTACCTCCAGAGTGCTGGGATTAAAGGCGTGCGCCACTACCGCCCGGCTTACTTTTTGTTTTAAGTGTGGGCTCTGGGGATCAGACTCAGGCCATCATGTTTGCTAGGTAAGCACGTTATCAACTGAGCCATTCTTCCCTGAGCCCTGGAGGTAGACCTTTGAGAGCTGTAACCTGGACCCACTTCCAGCCTGGCTCTCTGCTTAGAGATGAGAACCCTGGCCTCTTGTCTCCACCACAGTCATGATGAACGGCGTCCTCTCAGACTGTGAGCCAGAAGTGGACCCCACTTTCTGTAAGTTGCTTCTGCCAGGCATTTGGCCATAATAAAGCAACGAATATACCACTTTCAGGCGAGGGATGAGACCGTGGGCTCTGGGGTCCTGCTGTTCCAGTTAAATAAGGATTTAACATAAGTTGCTGTGTGACTTTGGACAAGTTGCTCTACTTCTCTGAACCTGTTTTATCATCTGTAACACATGGTGATATTAACTCATATTTCTTAGAGAGTGAGGACTCAGTTGCTTCACCAATGTTGAGTTCTGAAACATTACCTAATTGCTAATAACCTTGGTAAAACCAGGTTTGAAAAAAAACATTTCAGTATTGAAGAGAGGACATTCTGTCATTTATCACCCACCAGGTTGCCTTGCTCTCTTCTGGCCCTGAACTTCAGGGCCTGAATGTTCCAGAGTGTTTAAGACAATAGTCTCAACAAGACAACCAGATGGAACAAAAGGATTCTCTCTCGGGCACTCAATATGGCTGGCTTCCTGCCTTGCTCTGGAACTAAGGATGTGGGCAGGTGCCTCTATCTCAGCCTCCTGGGGCTCTGCAGCCAGTGGGGGAGGTGGGATGGGGAGGTTGGGGAGGTTGGGGGGGGGTGGAGCCATCCTCTGCGTCAGACCCTGATGGTCCCCTTTGGAAGTGAGCCTTGGGTTGGAATTGGGCTGATGGAGGAGGGTGTGTGCTGTGGGGAAGGAAATGGTTCCTGGGGAGGGATGAGGAGGCAGCTGCTGTGCCCCAAATCCAGGCAGACGATGTATACTACCCCAAGACCAGGATCTTCAGCGTTGGTTCTGGGTGCAGCAGGTGCCAAAGTCAGACGAGATGGACGAGGTGATTTGGTGGGAATGTGAGAAGCCTGGAAAACCTTCATGCCGGGGTTCCTCATCTGGGATTGCCTTCCTTAGGGTTTCTATCACTGTGATAAACACCATAAACTGCTTCAGCCCACAGTTCCACATCACATCACACATCGTCACTGAGGGAAGTCAGGGCAGGGACCTGGTGGCGGGACCTGATGCAGAGGCCGTGGAGGGTGCTGCTTACTGGCTTGTTCCCATGGCTTGCTCAGTCTGCGTTCTTATGGAAATCAGGACCACCGGCCCAGGGATGGCACCACCCAACGTGGGCTGGCCCTCCCCCATCAATCACAAGACAGAGCCCCCACAGGTTAGCTCGCAGCCCGTCTGATGGGAGCCTTTCCTCATCTGTCGTTCTCTCTTTCTAAATGGCTCTAGCTTGGGTCAGGTTGTTAAAAAGATAAAAACAACCAAAACGAAAAAATTGACACAAGGATTGGGAAAAAAGAGACGGAAGAAGAAACGTGGATATAAGGGAAGAAGGGAGGAGCGGATGAGAGAGGAGCAAGGATTGAGGGTGGCACTGGAGGACAGGGAAGGCGAGGGAGGGGACCTGGGGGAGCGGACTGTTCATGCTTGCTCTAATCCATTTCTCCTAGTCCACTTTCTGGTCAGCAATGTTCAACTCACGTTCTCTGGCTGCTGCTTCATGCATCTTTGGATTTCTGCTTCCTCCTTTAGCAAACCGTCACTTCCTATGGCTTCTATTACCTGACACTTCAAGCTGCTATCTCTTTAAATGTGGGATTCCTAGTTATTTTCCTGGTTTTTGTTTTTAATTTGTGTGGCATGGGTGCTTGTATACCTGTACATGGGAGGATATGTGTGTGTGTCCATTTGTGTGCTTTAGCACGTGGAGGCCAGAGATTGGTGTCAGGTTATTCTCTGCCTTATATATCCAGGCAGGCGTATGCTTCCTTGGGTACCGAGAGCTTGGAAGTGGGTTAGTGCCAGTTGATGCCCGGCTATGCTCATCATTCATAATACCACTGTGGACCAGCGTTTGTGTTACCGGACAGCTGTATTTGGTCAGCATGCTGACGTTTGGGTGTCATGCTTGTTTCCTCATCTTTGCTAAAGGGCTGCTACAGCTCCAGATGTTCCAGATGTTCCAGATGTTCATAACCAAGCAAGACATCTGGGGTGGGGTGGCCAAGGTTGCCCCTTCCTTAGGAAAATACATGTTTTTGACTCCCTCCCCCATCCCAGAAGATCTACCTCCCAACTCCCCTGCTCGGCACTGAGACCCATTGCAGAGTCAGGTCAGTTGCGGAGGGGGCTGGACACAGTCCTGCGGAGTGACTGGGTTCTGTAGTGAGATGTGTCAAAAGGGAGGCTTTGGGGGTGACAAAGCTTGGTGACCCAGTTGCATGAGCTCTGTTGGTGCCCTAGAATCATCCTCCTGCCGCTTCTCTCTTCTCTCCCTGCCCCATATGTTCCAGGTACTTAGAAGTCGCTGGCCTTTGCCAGACCAGCTTCTTGGATGTGAGACTTGGGTAGCCCTTGGTGACTCTTGGGTCAGGAATGCTATGACCTTGATGCTCTATGTGACATCTTGATACTCTTAGGATCCCACAGACCATGAAGCTTGGAATGATACCCCTGAGAGTCCAGGGGATCCGCAGTGTTCCATATGACATCTTCAGGAAGCAAAAGGCCACAGGATGCAAAAGCCGTCCCCAGAGAGCTGACCATCGTGGTGAGGCTATCTTCAAATGTCCTCCTGCCCTGAGAGATATGGGGAGTGTCTCAAGTGAATGATATAATTCTAGTGGGAGAAAAAAAATGAATGCTTGATTTAGTCTTGTTGAAGAGCTGATAATTAATTGGAACATAATGTAAAATATGCTAATTGGAACGCAATGTAAAATATGCTAATTGGATCATATTGTTAAATAAGTTAAATGTCATTTAAAATGAGCTTGCTTTCAAGTAACCCATCTTCTCACTCCCACTTACACTGCCATTCCCTTCTGCGGGCTCAGTCGAAGGGCCCTTCCCTGCGCTCTCTCTCTCTCTCTCTCTCTCTCTCTCTTTCTCTCTCCTCCCCCCCCCTCTCTCTCTGTGTCCCTGTCTGTCTCTCTGTCTGTCTGTCTCTCTCTCTCATGTGTTTCATTAGGGTTACTTACAGGAGCATGGGTACCTTCCTGATGTCTACATCGCTGAAGAAGATTCCTCCCCTTCCCCATCAACCATTAGCTGCATAGAAATCCTCATGAAGGGGTACGGCCTCATGAGCCCCTCATCCCTTTCATGACAGGATGTCAATGGATTCAGTCTTGTGCAGGCCTTGTGCGGATAATTGAAGTCGCTGTGAGTTCAAGTGTGTAGCTGCCCCACCAGGCCCCAAAGTTGGTTTTCCCTGACCCTGCTGTCTCCAGCTTTTAAATTCTTTGTGCTCCTTCTCCCCTGACGTTGCCTGGGCCTTGGAGGGGGTCATATAAAGGTCCCGTTTCTTCTCTTCTTTATTTTTGGTGTTTGCCGAGGTCCTTTGAAGTTCCCCTTGAATTTTAGAATATGTTTGTTTATTTCTGCAATAAGTGTCACTGGGATTTTGTGAGGGCCATTTTGAACTGTGTCAATTTAGCAAGATGGCGTCTTCTGTTCATGAGCGGCTGGGGTCTCTGCTGGTGCCCTTTAGCTCCTGTAGCTTTCCTGGTGTTGTGAGCAAATACTGTCAGGAAGCAACTCAGGAGAAAGAGTTTGGCCCCATATGGTGGCAAACACATTTAATCCCAGTGCTTGGGAGGCAGAGGCAGGTGAATCTCTGAATTGAGGCCAGCCTAGTCTATATGGTGAGTTCCAGGACAGCCCAGGCTACACAGAGAAACCCTGAATTGAAAAAAACCAAACCAAAACAAAACAAAAAAGAAACAATTTAAGAAGGAAGGATTTGCCAGATGGAGTTGGTGCACGCCTTTAATCCCAGCACTCGGGAGGCAGAGGCAGGTGGATCTCTGTGAGTTTGAGGCCAGCCTGGTCTACAAGAGCTAGCTCTAGGACAGGCTCTAAAACTACAGAGAAACCCTGTCTCAAAAAACCAAAAAAAAAAAAAAAAAAAAAAAAAAAAAAAAAAAAGAGAGTGGTTTCGGAAAAGCCACTGTATTAACTGGGGTGAATTCAGGCATCTGTCCTGTAGAAGGAGCTGCAGGCCGCTTCCTGCCCCCTGGTTCCCTGGCTAGTTTACACCCGAAATAATTACACAGAAACTGTATTCTTTTAAACACTGCCTGGCCCATTATATCTGGCCTCTTCTTGGCTAATTCTCATATCTTGCTTAACCCTTTCTAATAATCTGTGTAGCACCACGAGGTGGTAGCTTACCAGGAAAGATTCTAGCCTATGTCCCTCTTGGGTTGGAGAATCATGGCGACTGCCTCACTTCCCTTCTTCCCAGCATCCTGTTCTGTCTACTCCGCCCACCTAATTTTCTGCCCTATCAAAAGGCCAAGGCAGTTTCTTTATTAATCAATGAAAGTAACACACAGACAGATGGCCCTCCTCCATCAGTGCTGACGTGATGGGAGGCTGGGTTCAAGTCCCAGCCTAGCCATGTCCTTGATGGTTGACCTTGATGATTGACCTTGACTTTGGGCCCTGTCCCTCCAGGCCTCAGTTTACTTTTACCTTCAATGAAGATTGAATCAAATGGCCCATCACTCTTCAACTCCCTGCTCCCGGAAGTCTCAGCTTCCCAGAATGGGAATAGTAAAGGTGGAAGGGGCGGGGGAGGCACAGAGGAATGCAGAACGAGATGGAGTGTTCCAGGATGGGTGGGAATGTCTCCCAGGCTGCAGCATAGGTGTTCTGGCGTGTGAGGAGCAAGGAATGCTTTCGTTTTATTTTAGTTGGTGTAGTTTTGTTTAAATTCTACTTCGATTTTGGGGTGTGTGTGTGCTTCTTTCCCACTTATGAGGATCCCCAGAAACTGGTACTCTCTCAAATATGTGTTGTTCTGCCTATGTGACCCTCAGGCCCCCTCCAGGAGGTCCTCAGCTATGCATCCAGCCCAGCCCCTGGGATCCCCAGCTGCCTCCTTGTTTTAGCTAGAGACTTTTGCCATGGTCCAGTCTGTGTGTGCTGGCCCTGCTGGCATACCTCTTGGGGGGCTGCCTCAGAGCAGCACAGCGTTACCCCAGGAGCCATGGACTGCCTGCCCCTTTCTTACTTCAGGAAACCCAGACGAGTTTTGCTGACCCCTCAAAGTCTTGTGCTGGTCTACCCTGAGACTCTGAGAAGTACCACATGAGGGCTTGAAGTTGAACAAAGGAAGAACTAGAAGAAAGAGGGCCAATCCCATGCATTACTATTGCAAGTAGATAAAGAGCAGGATGGGGTGGCACACACATGCACACACGGATGTGTACAGAGATCAGGAAGGGGTGCTCACACATGCACACACAGATGTGTACAGAGAACAGGATGGGGAGGCACACACACATGCACATATGGATGTATACAGAGAGAGAGTAAAGGAGTTAAGTCCTCCTCCTCTCTGTTCTCTGCTCCCACCTCTCAGGTGTCTTCTGGGTTCTCCAGAACAAGAAGGAGACATCATCTCATCTGGACTCGGCCTGTCCATGCGACTGTGCTGAGAATCCTGAAAGCACAACTCACCCAGCTACTGGGGTATTCATTCCTGCAGTATTCCTGGGACTCTGCCACTCAGGGCCCATGAGAATAGTCATGACTAGCTTTGGGGCTCCTAGGATACCTTCAGTTTTCCTTTGCCAAAGTCCCAGAAGAATGGGACAGGGCATTTTCATTCTCTCCCGCTCCCCCCCTCCCCCGGCCCTGTCCCTGGTACGCTGACCTTTCCCCTTCGAACACCAATGAAAGAGGCAGAGCTGCCAACCCTTAAACGCTGATCTTGGATGGTTCTGCCGCAGTCTGGAGGGGCTGGTAGACTACAGAGGAGTAAAGGGACTGATGCTTACGGAATGTGTCCCGTAGGCAAGCTGAACCAGGGTGCGTGCACACAGGCGTGGTGTAGCATGAACGTGGAAGTTAGAGGACAACTTGAAGTTGGACCTTCCCTTCCACTGTGTTAGGGTCTAGGGGCCAAACTCGGGTCATCAGGATTGGTGGCAAACCCCTTCACAAGCTAGGCCACCTCGCCGAAACCCACTTTATTTTGCTGAGACAAGGTCTTTCATTGAATATAGAGCTTGTTATTTTGGCTGGGCTGGCTGGCTACAGTTCTTGAGCGCCTTCTGTCTCCTCCCTCCGGCTCTCAGCTTGCAGGCATGCCACCATGCCCTGCATTTATGTGGGTGTTGGGTCCTTGTGTTTGTGCAGCAAGCAGTTAACCTACTGAACTAGTGCCTCCTTTTGTTTCTTGTACCCAGTGCCGATGCTGAACCCGACAAAACGATTTTGTCAAATTAACAAGAGCACACGGCTCTTGTGCTGTGAGCTACATGCCAGGACTGACCGTCTCTCTCCTTGCTTTTATCTTTTGTTGTTTGAGTGCAATGGAACCCAGGGCCCAGCAATAACCCCCTCCCATTGATGTGCTTTAGCTGTGGGCTGGGAGGTGACATCCAGACCCAGGTTATAGTGTGCCCATCAGCATTGCATCCAATGAGTCCATGCAGCAACAGCTATCGCTAGATCATTACATCGCCAGAGCTTACAAAATGGTGATGGTTCTGACTTGGTCTTCCTTCCAGCACTGACTGAATCAAATCTTCCTGAAAATCATTAATAACAATACATTTTCTTCATTAGTTATGGCCACTTACTTATCTTGACGTGATTGCACAGGTGAGCCTGGGTTTAATTACTTTTTTTTTTTTTTTTTTGGTTTTTTGAGACAGGGTTTCCCTGTAGTTTCTAGAGCCTGTCCTGGAACTAGCTCTTGTAGACCAGGCTGGCCTCAAACTCAGAGATCCGCCTGCCTCTGCCTCCCGAGTGCTGGGATTAAAGGCGTGCACCACCACCTCCCGGCTAATTACTTCTTGTTCATAATCATTAATCGTCAACTTTCTGAGAAAGTGCTGGCGTCCTAGATCCAGCAATAACCAATGATGGTATGTTCCCCGGTCACTGTGAATTCTCTCTTCTTCTGCCTCCCATGACTTTAACTGACCTACAAGATGTTAAAGGACATTGGTTCCCTTTGTCCCCTCTGAGACTCTGTGTTCCTTGTAGGTCTGTATTTCTATGGGTTGCACACATGACCCCCTTCTGGATTCACAATTTATCAGGATAGCTCGTGGAGGGAAGAAAGGATGTACTCAAGGTCACTGTTTATTATAAAGCATAGAAATGATTAGCCAAATGTGATATGTAGTATAGAAGTCCAGGGAGTTGATGGATCCAGGAACGTCTGTACCCATGGAGGCATGATGTTACCCTTCTTGATACAATGGGATGTTTATTGATGGGGCAACTTCTAGAACCTTCTTATCCAGAGACGTTGACCCGGACTCAACACTTAGGGGTGCCTGGTCTCATCATTGGTCATAGGATTGAACTATAACCCCACCCCTTCCCTGCAGAGAGGACCATGTCTCATATTCTGGCCTTCTAATCACCTTCCTGGGGTTCCTGCCTGGGCAAGCCCCTCCCTTGAAACTCTCTCAAGGCCCAACTTGAGTCACCTCAATAGCTTACATCCAGAGATGACGAAGGAGTCCTACAGAAGTAAACTCCCTGGGTGCTGCGGTCTGTGATGAGAAGTGGCACAGGGGCTGGCATGGTCCTCAGTGTATCCGAGCCAGGGAGAGAAGGGACAACCTTCGCGTGAGGATGCATGGTGCTAAGCCCTTATGCACCAATGGAGTTGAAACGCTGGGGTGAGAGCCCTGGGCAGCCAAAAAGGTAAGGGCAGCTCTCAAGGCTAAGGCAGGAGGTATCAGCCAGCCTTGGTGTGAAGCTTTGTATAGAACTACCCTCTGAGCCGGCTCATCCAAGAACATCAGAGCTGGACCCGCTGACTGTTCATCTTCCCCCTTGGAAGAGGGGTGTGGGAAGGTTAAGGACTCTTACTTGAGGATTCAGCAACCAGTCCCAACCAGCTGTATGCTGCTCTGCCCTAATTACATGTGGTCTCTGGGAGGGGTTAGAGGATATAAGGGGAAAGACGAGGGGACAGGGTGCCCTCTAGGCAGCCTTGGGGAAGCCACCATTCATGGTGGATGAGGACATTCCAGGCCAGCAGAGTTAGTCACCTCAGCCCCGCCTATGACCCCTCACCCACATGTTGCAGGTAAGCCCAAAGAATTCCTTGGTTCCTCAGACCTTGGTTTGTCCCTGGACCTAAGAGGAGGGGTACATGTTGTTTACATTTCCCCAAGAGAAGGGGTTTTAACAGCAGGGGTGGAGGGAGAGGGTTGGCTGGCTGCTGGGCTGGACACCTCTGCATCCACACAGGCTGGGAAGGCCGGTGGATGGAGGGAAGAGCTCAGCAAAGACACAGTGAGAGACTGAGAGCTAACTGGGACTGCCGGAAATGAAGGGCAAGGGAGGGGCTCAACCTTGGTGACACAGGATGAGTCTGGAACTGAAGAGAGGCGTGGAGAGAAGGAAACAGGAAAAAAAAAAACCAACAACATAATAGAATGGGAACACAGCACGCTGCTTGGGGGCAAGCATCTCTGAAGTTCACTTGCACAGAGGGGTGTCCATAATGTGGGACCCTGGGGTGGGAGGGGGAGCAGATCCGAAGCCTTGATTTCAAGCAGAGTCGTCTGGGAGTGCAGGAGAGAGGCGGGGACCAGCCAGGGAGGACTGGACCGGCTCCCTCTGTAACATGGTCTTTAAATCAATGGCAGTCTGCTCTAGAGGCTTCATCTAGCATTTTCATCCCAGAGATGGACTCCAATTCAGATACCCACGGAGGGGTAGATTTGAGTTCCACAGCTTCCTGGGGTCTGTACTACCTGGGGAGAAAAAGACAGGTAGGGTGGGGGCTTAAAGAAGGATGTGGTGGCAGACGCCTCTAATACCAGCACAGGCAGGTGAATCTCTGTGAGTTTGAGGCCAGCCTTGTCTGCAGAGTGAGTTCCAGATCATTCAGGGCCACACAGTGAGAACCTGTCTCCAGAAAAGAATCTGGAAAACCTATTTGGGAAACACAACAACAAACTCTCTCACCAGAAGACACAACACAGTGTCTCAGGCTCCAACTGGGAAATACATAGGCGAGTCTGGGGACAGTGTTCAGCATCTCACAATGCACAGTACGGCCCTCTCAACTTGTCCCCGGAAGTCAAGAGTGCCAAGAAGGCACAGAAGGAAGAATGAAGGGTGCCTGCCTGTGGGAGGGTAGCCTGGAAGGCTGTGCCTGGTGTATCTTGGGTGGAGGAGGAGGGAGTTCCAACCCTTCGACAGTACAATTTTACCCCTTGCTTGATAGCCACTTTCAAAGCTACAGGTGACCATGTGATAATTCTAGGTTTTTTGTTTGTTTGTTTGTTTGTTTTGAGACAGGGTTTCTCTGTAACTTTGGAGCCTGTCCTGGAACTAGCTCTTGTAGACCAGGCTGGCCTCAAACGACAATCCTAGGTTTTTAAAAGTGTGAAAATTCATCAATGAAGCTTTTAATCTAATCTACTTACTATGTGCCCTCTTTTCTTCTGTTTTGTTTTCGTCTCTCTCTATTGCATGTATGTGTATGCATGTTTGCATGCATATACATGCATATATCATTTGTATGTATGTTTTCATGTGTGTACGTGCATATGTCTACGTGTATAAGGCCCCCGGAATGCTGTGAGGACTCATCCTCTGTAACTTTTCCACCTCATTTATTGAGGCAGGCTTTGTCAATCAAACCCAGAGCTAGCTGATACGGTTAGCTTTGCCAGCTGGCTTGCTCTGGGGATTCTGTTGACTCACCCTTCCAAGGTTGGAATCATAAGGAGGCTGCCACACCCACCCTGCATTTATGTGGGTTCTGGGGAAATAAACTCTGCTGAATCACTTCCTCAGATGCCCTCATCCTTCCACTTCTCCGTGCCTCACGATCCTGACTCTCAGTTATCTGGGTCTTTAGGTACCCCGAGCAGGGCAGATGACTGACGGAAAGAACTCCTGGAGTCCAGTTTTGGGTTCTTTGGGGGGCTCAGTGATTCCAAATCACTACAGCAAGAAAGCCCTCTGATTGATTTGTGACAGAGCCACCCACTTTCTTCAGGTGGGGGCTCAGTGATTCCAAATCACTACAGCAAGAAAGCCCTCTGATTGATTTGCGACAGAGCCACCCACTTTCTTCAGGTCACTCTTACTGGCACTTTCCACGGCTGCACTCTCTGCCCCCAGTCTCCACTTTGCAGTTCAAAACAGAGGGAGGAGAGCCACTCATTCGCTTCTTTGGCTAGAAGTTGCCAACACCAGCGGTCACCTCCTCCCACATCACCTGTGGGATCAGCTGGATCCAGGATTACTGGTCTAAAGGAGAGTAGAGAGTTAGAGACTAGGAAAGGGCTGTTTGTTTACAAGACCGCTGGCCTCAGCATTTGCAGCTGGCCCTATTCCCATCGAAGACACAATGTATCCTGGCAGCCTAGGTCAAGCAATTTGAATCTACTTAAGAGTCAAAGTAACTTCCTAGAATTGTAGTTGAAATCCAAAAACCCTTCTGAAAGCTGTTGTTTACTTCTCACAGTGAACGGTAGTGATGACCCCTTTCAAGAGACTCTCACCCAACTACAAGATGTCACAGTACAGTGTTGCTAAGTAGGTCAGCACTGGTGTGTGTGTGTGTGTGTGTGCATGCATGCGCACTTGAACCTGGAAATGGCAATGCTGTTTCTCAGGGATATCCTGACACCTCAGACCCCTCTCAGATCGGCTAACGCATACATTTCACATTTCCACATAACAGAAGAAAGAAAGCAGTGAGGGTGCCCTCTGCCTGCCCCTCCCCACTTCTGCGTCCCTTCTGGCTGGCCAGCCCCTCCCACTCCCGAGGCTGGGTTTTCTCCCTGGAGTGTCACTCATCCGGCAGCTTCTCCCCCAGTTTCACACTGGGAGTGAAAAAGACCCTGGGGAGAAGAATCCAGGTCATGGAAGAAATAGCACAGAAGGGAATCGGGTTAATTCAGAACAGGGTTGGGGACTGGGGCACAGGCACCTCTTTTTCTGGATCTGGGTCAGTAGGAACGTCCTTATCAGCTCATCTTCGAAGTTGTAGTTGACTGTCCAGAAGATGCAGAGCTGCTCGTATTTGATGACCAGGTCCAGGACAGTCCGGAAGCCTTCGGCAGTGTTGAATTTCTCCATGCCGCTGCCCTGCTCCCAGGCGTACACCGTGAGAAGCTCCAGGGCGTACTTCGGGGGCAAGGATGCTTTTGGCTTCATTTTCCTTTCACACTGATGGGGAGAGTGGAGATGTCAGGTGACCTTGGCGAGGAAGAGCGGCCCAGTGTGTCTCATGGACTGCCTGGGTTGCAGCCGGGCAACAGGGTTATGAAACAGAACTTGAAAGAGGGAGCACCTGAGTCCTAGGTAGGCTTGCTAGACTCAGCAGTAGGCAGAGTGGTACACACGGTGTCCTGTGTTTGGACAGCAATGTAACTCCTGGCTGATAGGACCCTCTGCAGGCTAGCTATGAGCCCTGTATCATGGATTCTCATGTCAGAGGAAGATTGGCTGGGGGGTGGGGAGGTAGGTGGAGTAGTGGGGGAAGGGAGTGAGGAGGGGGAAGGGTGGTGCTTGAGGGAGTCATGTGACTTGTGAAATTCAAATCAGGGCTCCCCAGTCCCCTAGGCCTCAGCCACTCATGATGATTTGAGTCTCAGCCACAGCTTCCTGTTGCCTTCTGAGAGACAACACGGTGTCCACACAGCTGTACTGGTAACCTGTGGCATGCAACTTTAACTTCCATCCGTGCTTCTCAGGAGAACTTGGCTGCCACTGAATTCTTTGACCAGTGTGAGGTCAGAACAAGCCACACATTGCTCTGATGCTAGGAGGCTCTATAGGCCTGACCCAAATACACAAGTAGCGGAAAGCAATCGGAAGACCCATGGCTAAATGAGCAACAGCTTCCCTACAGAGGCCCAGCCCAGAGCATGGGAGGATTTGGGGGTTCAGGACAATTGGCAAAGCTGGTATCCTAGCTTGCTGGTAAAATAGCAACCACATTGGCCAAAGCAGGATCTGGCTGACCTGTTTGTACCAGTGCTTGACCAAGCGAATCAGATTCTTCAGTTTGGTGGGTCGGGGTTTAATAAAGTCACGCTGTAGCTCTGTAAAACAGGTGGAAACCTCTCCCTCCTTGATGCCTGATGATTTACATAACGCGATGAGATCCTTGTAGGCTTTGGTTCTGGAGGTGAAGCCAGGATGCAGCTGACCTGACATGGGAGCAAAGTGTATGTTAGTCCTATTGTATATGGTAAGTAACAGAATAAAAAAAACAATCTTTTTCGAGACAGGATTTCATGTAGCCAAGGTTGGCATTGAACTTGCTATGTAGACAAAGTTGATCCTCCTGACTTCTGCCCTTCCGACTGCTGAGATCATAGGTGAGTACTCCCATGCCCAGTGTATGGGAGTTGAACCCAGGTTTTGGGCATGTTAGATAAACTCTCTACAGACCTCAAAACTGTGGTTTTTTTTTTCAAAAAACTTTATTATTTATTCATTTATGTGGTTTTCCAAGACAGGGTTTCTCTGTGTAGCCATGGCTGCTGTGGAACTCACTTTGTAGACCAGGCTGGCTTCAAGCTCAAGAGATCCACCTGTCTCTGCTTCCTGAGTGCTGGAATTAAAGGTGTGCGCCACCAACACCTGGCTCCAAAACTTTATTTTTATTTGTATGGGTGTGATGTGTTCACACACATGCAAATGTGAGAGGCTGTAGGGGCCAGAAGAAGGAACCAGGTCCCCTGGAGCTGGAGTTACAAGGTGTGAGCCACCGAACTCTAGTGCTGGGAACCAAACTTGGGTCCTCTGAAAGAGCAGCAAGCCCCACTTAGCCAATGAACCCATCATACACACACACACACACACACACACACACACACACACATATTTGACAAGTGCAATTTCATTCTGGGGGGAATTTCCTTTGAACCATGTATATATATTTGAATTACTGATGGGTAGCCAAGATGCACACAGCAGTGACTCCTGGTCTGGTGGGTGCTGCTAATTTCACAGTAGCACACACACCTGTGGTACCCACTAGGGCAGCCACCAGCCACTGTGGCTGATTGTCTTTGAGATAATTAAAAGGAAAAGAGGCAAAAATTCAGCTCTTTGGTAGCTCCAGCCTCACCTCACACTCTCAGTGGATTCATGACACAGGTCTAGATGTTTCTCAGAGTTGGAGAAAGACCTTCCTGTCAGTTCTGAGCTCGTTCGCACACCGCCGCTGCTGAGGTGTCTGTAGTCCACCTCCCATTTTTATCAATAAGTTTCACTGGGACCGAGTTGCCCCTGTCTGCGAATTTATCGTGCAAGGCTATTTTCAGATTGCAATGGCAAAGTCCAGTAGTGGGAAAACTGTGGCCTCCTAGGCTGAAAACATTTGCTGTGTTGCTATACAGGTGAGTTTTCTGTCAACTTGACACAAAGCTAGGCACACCTGAGAAGAGGGAGTCTCAACCGAGGAGCTGCCTCCACCAGACTGGCCTATGGCCTCATATGTGGGGGCTTTTTCTCCATCGATGAATGATGTGGAAGGGCCCAGCCCTCTGGGGGTCCTGAGTTGTATAAGAAAGCAGGCTGAGCAATCTAGAGGGAGCAAGCCAGTGAGCAGTGTTTCTCCATGGCCTCTGCTTCAGTTCCTGCCACCAGGTTCCAGCCCTGACTTCCCTCCATGACTTACACAACTGTAAGAGGAACTAAATCCTTTCCTCCCCAAGATGATGTGGTTGTGGGTTGTGTTTGTTTGTTTTGTGACAGGTTTCTCTGTGTAGCTCCGACTGGCCTCGAGCTCACAGAGGTCTGCCTGCCTCTGCCTGCAGAGTGCTGGGATTAAAGGTGTGCGCCACCATCACCCAGTTTGGCCAGTGTTTATCACAGTGACAGGAGGCAAACTAGCACAGCTGCTATTTCAAGAGCAAACAGACAAACAGACAAAAGTGGGCTTCAGCCCATTCTATAGACTCCTGTCTCTTTTCTGAGAGAAATCAAAACAGCTGGTTTTTGTTTGCAGTTGGGGAGAGATGTGTCAAACCCAGGATCCTCATGCTAGGCAAGTACTTTGCCTCCGAGCTCCATCCCCAAACAATGGATAAGAGCTTTGTTTGCTTTACCTTGGGGTGGTGACATTGAACACAAAGCCTTGTACATGCTAAGCAAATGTTTTACTCTGATTACCCCTGGGCCCCAAGAACCACTCAGGTGGAAGATACTATAGTCTTCATAATTCTAATATAGGAAAAACACACACACATATAGTAGCTTGGCCTCTGTATGTGCATGGGTGTGAGAATGTGTGTGTGTGTGTAAGAGAGAGAGAGAGAGAGAGAGAGAGAGAGAGAGAGGACACCTGAAGCAGCCTAGAGTCAATCTGAGAAGTTGATTTTGTCGCAGGGACAAGCCCACTGTAGGTGGCACCATTCCCTTGACTGATTAAAAGCTAGCTAAGCATGAACCTATAAGTGAGGCAGCAAGCAGCATCCCCCGTGGTTTCTGCTTCAAGTTCCTTCCTTGAGTTTCTGCCCTGACTTCCCTCCATGATGGACTGAGATCTGGACGTGTAAGCCAAACAAACCCCTTTTCCTCTAAGTTACTTTGTGAATGTGGGTGCATGTGCCTGTCTGCGCACACTCATGAGAGTCCAAAGGAGGATGCTGTCCGTCTTGATGAATCATCCTTCACCTTATCCCACTGTGACAGGGTCTCCCCCTGAACGTCACTCTGATTCAGCTAGACCCGCACCCCTAATGTGCCTCCAGTAGAGACTGGCTTTTTATACAGGTGCTGGGGATAAAACTCAGATCCCCACGACTGAATGGCAAACACTCTTACCGTGGAGCCATCTCCCCAGCCTATTTTGAGATCTTTCATTTGTCCATATATTTCTGTATCTCTCACCTGTGAATGGGCTTTCTGAGGAGGAGCTTTCTTCACCCAATTTCCTGTCTCTTACCTCACAAATCCCCCCACATTCTGTTCTTTAGTTCCCTTCTCCACAGAGGAAATGAAGGGATGTTATCTATGATCTGTATGTAACTGTAAGTGCCATCCCTCACACACCATGGAGAACAGAGCCAGCAGCTCCTGAGGCTGCCTGGACTGTTTACATGAGAGTGGAATTGCATGTAGGTGTCTGGGGGCCTGGGCAAGAACTGCGAGACAGTTACCCAACCCCCCAACCCTCCCTGGTTTTTCCTCCATGTTTTCCAGAATCTTCTCAGGAGCTAGGGTCTGTGGACTCCTACCTAGTGCATCATAGGCGGGCAGGACATCAAAGTCGACACTTTCGTTGAGACTCCTGCATTTCAAGGTGAAGCTCAGCACCCTGGGGGCCTTCCACTTTGTGGAACTTTTTTTTTCAAACTTCACCTCCAGCTCCTGGGTCTTCTTTTGGAAGTCTTCTAATTGCCTCTGGATTTCCTGAACAAACAGTGAGCGCTCCTCTATTTGGGAGCTGAAACTCTTCATGGGGGTAAGAAACACTACGATATCAGCATCTGATCCATACTTCAGAGCTGTGCCTTTGGCAGTGGATCCTCCCTGAGGAGGAAAAAGAAGGTGAGATGCTGCCTCCCCTCACCCTTGTCTCCCTGGCTCCCAAGAGCTGGCACCGGCGACAGGCCAGCGCTCACCTTGACGGCCTTCAGCACTTTGGTGCTTGAGTCCTTGAAGCAGTTTTCTTTGAGGAATTCACAGATGATGTTAACAGCTTTTCTGATCTGCTCCAAGAACTTTTCATTGGGCTGGAGGAAGTCTATGATGAACTTGTCCAATAAATGGCTTGGGGTAATGAAAAGTGATGTGGGCTGGGGAGGAGAGAAATTTGGTGGGCTCTGCCCAGAAGCCACCCCGAAACTCAACCTCTCTCCTCCTGCTAGCCTGTTCCAACAATGGGCGGTGACCTTCCTGTCAGAGACCCTCCTGTCTTGCACAGATATACTCTAAAAATGTTCTTGAGATTCTGGGCAATCCTTACCTCCCCTGGCCCACTCCCCTCCAAGCAGAAACTCTCCTGGTTCCTCATGGGCTACTTGGGAGAGATCTAGATCCTTCTGAAGGTGTTGTGAGATGCAGTCATGGGAGGTGCCCTAGGCCAGCATGAGGAGATCCCCAAAGATCTTCCAAGAGGCAGGTGTGAGGGTCAAACTTGGAAGAGTAGATGTGAGCTCAGATGCAGAGAGGAGGGCCTGGAGGGTGTGGGACTAATGGCTTTGAAGGTGGATAAGGAACTGGGGTACATGGGCAGGGTCAAGGAGCTTGAAAAGGAGCGAGGCCTCAAGTGTCTCCATCCCAGCTCTGCGAGACTGCGTTTGGATTGCCCACTGCTGTAACGATAAGGTTATAGATTTAGGGGGCACTTTTTAAACAGTGGGGAGGGAGGAAGAAGACAAGTCTAAGTGGATAAGTTTCCTGGAGAGCATTGGCAGAGAGCAGTGCAGCCGTCTGGGAACAAGAGAGGGTACTTAGCTTTGCAGGCTAGCTGA
Organism: Arvicola amphibius; assembly: GCF_903992535.2. Classification (NCBI taxonomy): domain Eukaryota; kingdom Metazoa; phylum Chordata; class Mammalia; order Rodentia; family Cricetidae; genus Arvicola; species Arvicola amphibius. The sequence continues at coordinate 119,895,511 of NC_052056.1, forward strand.
TCTTGGTTGGACACCCCTAGATGTTGTGACCCTTGGCACCCTGTTGACAGTGGCAGCATACTCAATCCTTCTGCTCCTACAGCTCAGATGGTGTACAGGGTGGGCATGCGCACACGAGTGTACATGTGTCATGCGCATGTGTGAGTGTATATCATATGCAAGTGTACACACAGGAATGCACACATATGAGAGGCTATATATGAATATTCAAGAATACGAGTGTTCTGCTTGCATGTGTGAGTATGCACACTATGTACACATGTGAGTGCATGCAAATGTGAGTGTATGCCGTTGTGAGTGCTGGTGTGTGTTCACAAGTGTCAGCATTGTGCAGCACCTGTGAGAGTGTGAAGCTCCAGGTGCAAAGGTGCGTGCTCGTCTATGAGTGTGCATGTTTACGTGAGTGTGTGCGTACATGTGATAAGTCTGAAATGCTCATTCCTGCTTGTGTGTTGGTTCCTGGGCTGTCAAGAGAAGGGTGACGTCATGGTCTGAAAGGACCGGCTAGTGAAGAGCACAGGGATCAGAAGGTGTGGTAGGGACTAGAGAGATGGCTCACTGGTTAAGTGCACTGTCTGTGGACTCAGGTTTAATTTCCAGCACCCGGGTGGTGGCTCACAGCTGTCTGTAACTCCAGCTCCAGGAGATCTGACACCATTTTCTGGTCTCTGTGGGTATTATATACATATAACACAACATATATTCAGGCAACACTTATGCAATAATATATATTGAGACATGGTTTCTCTGTGTAACCATCCTGGCTATCCTGGAACTCACAGAGATCCTCTTGCCTGTACCTCTCGGGTGCTGGGATTAAAGGGGTGTGCCACCACTGCCTGACATTAGAAAAATTTTTTTAGGGTATAGGAGAGACATGAAAGCCGAACATATCATGTGCCTGTGTGTTAGAAGGGGAATCTACAGGGTGTTCTTGGAATGGCTGTCAGAATATGAAGATGGTGTGTGTGTGTGTGTGTGTGTGTGTGTGTGTGTCTTATAATTTGACCGCACTATGAACTTAAATTTGGTTTTGACCACAGCCCAGTGGTCAAAGTGAAGCACCCTCAAGAGACTCCAGCAACTTGCAGCCACCACCCTAGTGATGAAGCTGAGGGCATGTGTGTGCAATGTCACCCAGCCAACAATGGCAAGTGCCAGAGTTCCTGTCTATGAAGCTCACACAGGCATTGTGCATCTCTTTTTGCAGAGATAGATGTTTGAAAACTCAGAAGTAAACCAAGGAGGTTGTCCCAAGGAAGTAAAAGACCAGGCTGTGGTAAAAATGGAACCCAGGGTGGGGGACATGGGAGCCATTGCGGAGTCCTTGGCATCTACCTGGGGAACGACCTCATTCACAGACTCTGCTTCCTTCTGTCCGTCCCACATTGTTAGAGTCTGGTAGCTCTATAGATGGAGTGTGGCCCCTGCCTCCACACTTTGGATACAAAGTTTGCCCCTCACCTGTTCTCACAGGTGGAGTTTGATTGGCACATCTGTCCCACTTTGAAGGCCAACAAGGCAGCCTTTGGCCAGACTCAGCTGGTCTAGTTTGGGAATGGTCTTGATGCCTTTCTCCGACAGTCAGATTACATCTGCATCACTGCTGGCCCCACACCCAGGGGCCGGGCCTCAGGGTCTGCTTGGGAGTCACAGACATGAGTTCTGTACACTTCTAGGAGGCTCAGCTCCTTGTCTGCCCCCAACTCCTGCCTCCTGATTTCACTCTTGCAGAAATAAACCCATCTCTTCTGGGGGAACCCACTTTCTTTATAGCCCCCCTTTCTACCTCACAGCCATCTTTGTGGCCTCTAAGAGTTGGTTGAGTTGTATCTCCCTAAAATATATTGGGATTTGGACCTGTCGTACCCGTGACATGACCTGATAGGAAATGACTTAGAGAAGCTGGTGGGGAGGGTCACGAGGGTGAGCCCCAGCTAAATATGACTATTATCCTTAGAGGAGTGGGGTCCCCAGACAGACCCACATCAAGGAAAAGGAGCGAAGACAGGGCAGACATGTAACAGTGGAGGGAAAAAACAGGGTGATGACGTCACAAGCTGAGCCAGGGATCAGAGCTGTCCGGGGAGAGTCCACCCCTCCCCTATTCCTTGTCTTTGAATCCCCAGCATCCAGAACAGTGGGGGAAATGAATTCTGTTGCTTTAAGGCACACTGAGTGTGTGACATGTCACAGTAGTCACACAGGCAGCCACGACACACTCTCTCAAGTCAGTGTCAGGAGGACACACCCTCCAGTGTGGACATCCCCTTACCAGAACATTCCAACACGGTGCAGGTGACATATCATTCAGGCTGGGAGAGTATAGCCAGGCCTGAGCCGCCTTTGTCAGCATCTGCCAGGAGCCGTCGTCTTTGCCCACATTATTGGTTGGGTCAGTTGGATCCAAGATGACTGGTCTAGAAATTTTATCAGATTAAAAGAAATCAGGGCTGAGCTTAATAGCACACATCTTTAATCCCAGCACTTGGGAGGCAGAAGCAGGTGGATCTCTGTGAGTTCGAGACCAGCCTAGTCTACGTAGTGAGCTCCAGGCCAGTCAGGATTGTACAGTGAGATCCTGAGATCCTGATCCCCTCAGCCCTCCCCACCAAGCAGCACCTGGGAAGGTAGCTTAGAAACTAAGACTGCTTATAACTCAGTCATAAGGACCAGGGTTCAAGACCCACGAACAACACGGGTGTCCTGTACATGACTTCAGTCCCACCTCTGAGGGGACAGAGATATGGGGATCTCTGGGGCTTGCTGACTTCCAGCCTAGTTGAGAAAGCCAGAGCCCAGAGTGAAGAAGAGAGCCCTGCCTCAGAATAATACACAAAGGACACCTATATCCTCTTCTGGTGCACAGACATACAATTTTTTTTGAGGGTTTCTCTGTAGCTTTCGGGTCTGTCCTGGAACTAGCTCTTGTAGACCAGGCTGGCCTTGAACTCACAGAGATATGCCTGCTTCTGCCTCTCAAGTGCTGAGATTAAAGGCATGAGCCACCGCCATCCTGCCAGACACACAAATTTTAATAAAGAAGTTGGGCTGGGGAAATGGGTCAGAGGGTAAAATACCTGCCTCACAAAAAGGCCCTGAGTTGGGGACCCTCAAGTCTCATATAAAAACTAGATGCTGGTGTGTTTGTAATGCCAGCCCTGAGGAGGCAAAGGCAGGTGTGTCCTGGGGCTCGCTGGTGAGCCAGTCTAGCCTACTGGTGAACATCGGTGAGAGACCCTGACTCAACAAATACTGTGGAATGGCTGGAGAACCCCCTCAGAGGTTAAGAGCACCGACTTCTCTTACAGAGGACCTGGGTTCAAGTCCCAGCACTCACGTAGTGGCTCACAACCATCTGTAACTACAGTTCCGGGGGTCTGACATCCTCTCCTGGACTTCATAGGCACTGTGTGCATGTGGTTTACAGGCATACACATGGGGAACACACATACACATAAAAGAAGTGAACCTTTGACAATGAGCAGAGAGTGAGACCTGATGTCAACTTCTGACCTCCAAGTGCATCTGTACAGACGCATGCACACAGAAGGGAGAGGCTGCTGAGGACTCTGGGTACCTAGCCACACTGACTCCTCATCCTCCTCTTCTCAGAGATGTTAGATCTCATGGTTCTCGCTGTGAACTCCTCCCCTTCCTCTAGGCTTTGGGGGGGCAAAGCCTGACCACAGTTTGGAATGTGGAACGCATTGACTGAATCTCCTCTGCAGACAGATTCTCCTCCCCTCTCCCCCTCGCCCCTATCAGCAAGGACTCAGATCTCACTCTCAATGGGGCCCTGGCCTGTGGCCGGAGAGATCGGAAGCTGGGTACCTTTGGGACCTGAGTTGGTTCAGAAGAGTGTTGTGAACTGTTACATCCTCGAAGCCGTAATTGACTATCCAGTAGACACACAGCTTTGACGACTGCTCGATGAGTTCCAGCACGGTCCTGACACCTTCTGCGATGTCAAAGTCCTCATCTTGGCAGCCCTGTTCCCAGGCATACACAGTGAGCAACTCCAGGGCGTAGGAGAACCGCGGAGATAGGGAAGTCATCCACTTCTCCTGGCACTGGGAGAGAAGGCAAGACTGTCAGGAAGCCTGAGCCTAGAAGATGTCACTGGCTCCTGTGCCTGGAAGTCAAGGTGTCAGTACCATCAGACACCGATGAAGGGATGAAAGGAACACCTGGAATGCTCACACTTCTCACAAGGGTGTGAGTGTGTGACACAATGTGTAAACCTGTGCGGGTGTGAGTGTATGTGTATATGTGTTGCGGGTGTGTGTGATTGTGTGTGTGTTTATGTGACTGTGAATGTGTGTATGTGCCCGTGCATGAGTGTGCATGAGTGTGTGAGCATGAACACATGCTGTGTGAGTGTGGGTGCACGTGAATGTGTTTATGTGAATGTGTGTGAGTAAATGTGTGAACACAGAAGTGTGAGTGTGTGAACATGTATGTCAGTGTGTGCATGCATGTGAGTATGAGCTGTGTTTGTGAGTGTGTGTGAGTAGGCCAGAGGTCAAGGTCAGGTATCTCCCTCACTCACTCTCTACCTTATGTTTTGGAGCAGGGCCTCTCACTGAACCTGGGGCTCACTGATCGGCTGCAGTGACTGGCCAGTGAGCCCAGGGAATCCACCTGTATCTGCCTCCTGAACACGGAGTTACAGACGCAGGCTGCCACTCCTGGCTTTACACGGGTGGTGGGCTCTTCCGTGCCTGCACAGCGTGTACTTTCCTCACTGAGCCTTCTCTCCAGTCCCAGTAGAGTGGTTTAAAAAAATCCACTTGGCACTCTTTACTAAAGCTAAATAAGTACGCTCCACAATATTTCATGCAGAGTCCACGTATGCAAATACAGACACACGTACATGCTGTCTGGGGCTCCAGCAATTCTACTGCATGTCTACCCAAGAACAATGAGTGCTTAGGTTCACAAAAGACATATCAGAGGACACCCACAGTAACCCAAGTCACAGAGGTTACAACCTGGAAATGACCCAAGCGCCCAACAGCAGCAGAGAGGAAAACACGGGTGTGTTACCATAATGGAACATACAAGGGAATGAAAACCATCGCTATGTAATGATGTGGCTGGATTTCTCAGACACGGAGTGAAATGAGATCCACCTGTGTGCAGTAGGATCCATTTGCAGTGTTTGAAAATAAGGGAGGGGGCTGGAGAGATGGCTCAGAGGTTAAGAGCTTTGCCTGCTCTTCCAAAGGTCCTGAGTTCAACTCCCAGCAACCACATGATGGCTCACAACCATCTGTAATGGGGTCTGGTGCCCTCTTCTGGCCTGCAGGCATACACACAGACAGAATATTGTATACATAATAAATAAATAAATAAATAAATAAATAAATAAATGAAAATAAGGGAGGGCTGGCAAGATAAAGAGTGGGCCTAGCCACCAAACCTGTTGAACTGAGTTCAGTCCCCAGGACCCACATAGTGGAAGGAGAAAACTCATTTCTGTACATTGTCCTCTGCCACCCATACACTATGGCACATTCCCATGCACACACACTGTTTCTCATGCACTTGTGCACACACACACACGAACACACTCTCATACATGCACGCATGTGCACTCACACACCTGTACACACATCACATTCTTTTAAATAAGATTCATTAGTGGTGATGGTTATTGGAATTTAAAAATTATTTTAATATATTCAAAATTTTTATTACTTATATGTATGAGTGTTTTGTTTGCATGTTTGTCCGTGTACCACGTGCGTGCCTGGTGTTTTTGGTGGCCAGAAGAGGGCATTGGATCCCCTAGGACTGGAGTGGTAGATGGTTGTGAGCTGCCATGTGGGTGCTGGGAATTGAACCCAGGTCCTCTGGAAGAGTAGACAGTGCTCTCAACCATGGAGCCATCTCTCCAGCACCCTAATATGTTTTATTATGTGTGTCTGTGCGTGTGAGTTCAGGTGCCTTCACAGGCTAGAGGTGTGAGACTCCCCCTGGAGTTAAAGCTGGTTGTGGGATGCCTGAAGTGGGTGCTGGGAATTGAACTTGGGTCCTCTGGAAGAGCAACATGTGCTCTTAACCGCTGAGTTATCTCATCAGTCTCAGGATTTTTGTTAAAGTGTCTTGCTATATAGTTGAGGTTAGCCTTAAACTCTAGATCCTCGCGTTCACTTCTTGAGTACTGGGGCCACAGTTGTGCAGCCCCCGGGTGCTTGGGTTGAGAAAATACTCAATTTTGGTTTGTGGCTGAAGAGGAGATCAAATTAGACGGAAGTATGTTGTTAATATTATTAAAATTTGCTGGCTGTGAATGATCTCAGTTAAAAGGTAACACAGTGGGGTGTGGTAGCACATGGCTTTGATCCCGGCACTTGAAAGGCAGAGGCAGCCTGGGTTTGCGGCCAGCCTGAGGACCTCTTGAAACAAGGCAATGGCACAAATTACCTCCTGATACCAGTGCTTGACCAGCAGGATCAGCTCCTTCACTCTCCTGGGATACCGCTGGAAGAACTGCTGCTGTAACGTGGTGAAGCAGGCTGTGAAATCACCGGGTGCTGCTTTTTCTCGATCCATGGCTCTTTTGAGATCCCGATAGATCCGGGAGCTGCAATCCTCACCAAAGCCTGCTGGCAGAGAGCAGCAGGAAGCTCGACTCTGATGGTGGTCTGAGTCAGCTGCAGCTGGGGAGATGTCTACTGAATGATCTGCAGAAAGGTAGCCGGCTCTTGGGGAGAGTTAACAGTGGGGCTACTCTCCCTGGTGGATAACAAAGGCTAACATGAAGTCTGATATGAAGGCAGGATGGGGTGGACCTGAGACAGGGTGAGTGGAGCCACACAGAACACAAGGCAGTGTTCTACACATGCAAAACAGATGCCCCAGAGTGATACCGAAGGCAAGGTGTCTGCACGACTGGTGATGTCTGTACCACAGAATCCCTTCTACCAGTACCTCTTACAGAAACTCAGGGACACCTCGAGGTGGCAGGAGTGGGGAAGGGTGGAGGTGCACTGAGCCAGTTAGTTTCCATTCTTGCCTGATGAGCTCTGCCATTCATAAATATATTTAGGGACACAGCCTGGGGCAAGCAGCCCTGGGAAGGACACCCTGGAAGGAGCTGGGCACACGCCTTACCATTTATTGAGTGTCGACTGTCTACCAGGCACAGTTGAAGTCCTTATGCAATGATGTAACATGAAAGTCTTATAAACCTCTCGTGGGGTGCAACTGTCAAGTTAATTATCTTGAGAGAAACAGCCTGAAGTTAAATAAGCTGGAGCCAGTTTTGGGTTAAATGTCCTTGGGAAAGAAACCATGGTGGCAGCAGCCTACCTTATCTGTTTGGGACACATACACCAGATTAGTTGGATTTTTATATAGTAAAGGAAGCAATTTATGAATCCCTCTGTAGGGTCTTATTTTCTCAGAAAGCAACATTTATTGCTTCCTTGTCATAAAAAAAAAATGTTGCCAGGGTTGGTGGTGCACATCTTTGATCCCAGTACTCGGGAGGCAGAGGCAGGCGAATCTCCGTGAGTTTGAGGCCATCCTGGTCTACCAAGCGAGTTCCAGGACAGCTAGGGCTACACAGAGAAACCCTGTGTATGTGTGGTGGTGGTGGTGGTGGTGGGATTTGGAAGATTCAGCTCTACCGCCACCTGCTGGTAGCATCTGGGTGCTACATGTGAAGCGTTCCCTTCTCAGGGCAACAAGCAGAGGGTGGGCTGGTCTCCTGCCACCAGGCCCTGGGCTTTTGAAGAGAGAAGCCATAATTTCCTGAAGTGATGGAGCCTCACATCTCTCTCACCACTGACTCCCATTCTTTTGAGGCAGGCATGCCACTACAACCAAACAAACCTGGAAGCTAGCTGCCCTGACCTTAGAGTCGGTGACAAAGGGACGCATGGGGTCATGTATCTGTTACTTTTCCGGTCCCTGGGATGAGACACCTGACAGAAGCAACTGAAGTGGGGGAAAGCTTTCTCTTGGGTCGCTGCTGGGGAAGACATGGTTGCAGGAGCTGACGCCGAGTGCTTCCTCCTTGGACCAGGAATCACACTGGAAGTGGGGTTGGAGGCAGGGTGGGGTTACCACCCTCCAGGCTCAATTTCAGGCCACCCACTTCCTGTGGCAAGAACCCTTCCCCTACAGGCTCTACACCCTCCCAAATTAGTGCCACCAGCTGGGGACCAAGTGCTTCAAACCCTAACAGATGAGAAAGGTCCACGGTGGCACCTAGCATTGCTCTCTGATTCAGGCCATCATCCTGAGAATGCTGTCATGTGGGTGTATGTACATCTCCATCTTGTCAGAGAATGGTCATGTGATCTTATTCGCAGTTCCAGTGACCCAGAAGTTCCTCGGAATTGCGGACAATGGAAGCACCGTAGCCCCTAGCTCAGAAGTCCTGGGCTGTCAGACTGGTTGAATCTACCATTGGCAGCATAGCCACCAGACATTCCCGTCCTTCTGTTTCCCCGTTCATCTGTCTGTCCATCCCTACATCCATTCACTTTTCCATCTGTCTACACATCCTCACCTCCTTCCACCCATCTAAACATACATTCACACATCCACCCATTTTCCCATCTGCCCACTCATCCATCCATCCGTCCGTCCGTCCTCTTGCACACACATCCATCCCCCACTTCTACCCATCCATCCACCCACCCACCCATCCACACATCTAGTGAGCACCCAGCCATCCACCCATCCATCCACCCACCCACCCATCCGCACATCTAGTGAGCACCCAGCCATCTACTCTCATCCACCCACTCACCTATAAAAAAGAGTCTGGAACATTTCATCTAAAGTAAATGAGATGAGAATGAAGTTCTAGATAGAATAGGCCCAGGGTAGGAGGCTCTTCTCTCTTGGGGGCTGTGGTGATGAGTCTCAGAGGCTCAAATGTTTGAATTCTCAGTCCCCGGTTGAATTGTTTGGGAAGGACTAGGAGGTGTGCCCTTGTTAGAGGAGGTTGTGACTCTCTTTCTTCCTGCTGCCTGGGGATCAGGATATGAAGCTCTCAGCTATTGCTCCTGTGCTATGCCTGTCTGCTTCCCACCATGATGATGAGGGACTAACCCTCCGAGCCTGCAGGCCAGCCCCCAATCAAATGCTTCTTTTTTTTTTTTTTTTTAAAGAGCTGCCTTGGTCAGTAACAGAACAGTGACTCAGACAGGGGTTTGCGAGCCCCATTTTAGAAATAGCCAGTCTGTCTGTCACAGCCTCAGCCTGTGGGACTCAAGTGGCTCCCCAGTACTCCCAGAAAGGTTGGGACCCCACCCCAGTCCCTGGAGCACTCACACAGAGGATCAAAGGCTGGAAGGACCTGCAAGAGTATCTCCTGCCCAGGTACAGACAGTAGGACTTCAGGGGTGTGTCCAAGGCTCGCTGACATAGAATATTTCTTGTAGTGTTTTAGCCGTTGTTCAATCACGCTGAGTTCATGTTGGTTTTGCTTCTGATCCGGAAAGCTACGGAAGTGATCCATGAAGAGAACAAGGGTGCCGTCTGAGTAGCCTCTTAGGACTGTTTCCCGGCCATAGGAGCCACCCTGCAGGGAATGAAGCTGCAGTAGTGAGGTCTGGGCTTTCTGTAGCTCCAAGCAGTGACATTTGTCAAGTCCAGTGACATTCCCAAATGTCACCATCATTTTAAAATCGGGTTGCTGGCACTAATTTGCATCCGTGTCGGTACGCTAGCTCCAAACTGGAGGCAAAGCAAGCTGCAATATGATGAACACATGGCACAGTGGAGTACCATACAAGAATGAAAACGGCGGCACAAACAAAACTCCCATGGATCGAGTCAGAAGCCATACAGCAAAGCGCGCATGCGCGTAGGAACGGGCGCGCGCGGTCCCTGCTAATTTACTGAGCACGGATTACAGCAGGACCCCGTGCTGCTGGGAACGCTGTGTGTCTCGCCATCACAACACTCTGAAGTGGATTCTAGGCTGATCTCATTCTACAGACCCAGACACTGTGGTACAGAGAGATAAAGCTGCCTGCCAGAGGCGTAGCCAGGCAGAAGGCGACCTGGCTGCTGCTTGGGCCCCTGAACAGCCTGCCTTCTTGTCCGCAGAGGGAGAAAAACCTTGGGAAGTGCAGTCCCCAGGGCCTGGTGTGGAGCAGTGCTCAGCATCACCGTAGGGGATAGGGGTGGAGGAAGGGAACAGCCTCGGTCTCAAACCTGGCTCTTACCTTAGCCACTCCCCGCACAAGGAGCCCACTGCTCCGCAGGAAGTCAGAGATGGCATCCACGTCCTGGTCTATCAGCTTCAGACATTCTTCACTGGGCTTGAGTTTTGCGTGGATAAAGTCTTTTAGCTTGTGTGCTGGCACTGCGGGCAAGTCAGGCCACCCGCCGGATAACCCATCGGATGACCTCCAGGATGGTCCCGCAGGTGGCTCCCCAGGTGACCCCCCAAATGGCCATGCAGACGACTGGCCAACCAGCCAGTTTCCCATAGTTGCTAGCTGGCCTCAGGAAGGCTGTAATGGCGGAGGGAGTGCCCCGTAGGTCAGGTCCTGGGGATTCTGCCCTACTACAGAGGGGTATGTCTCGATAGAGGAAGTCGAGTCCAAACTGGCTGCCCCGCCTCCATCACAGCCTTGCCTAGAAAATTGAAACCCAAGTTTGGGAGTCACTGCCCAGCAGCTGCACGTGGGAACTTCCCGCTGGTCAGCCTCTCCCGGGACACACCATTCCCGAGCCTGAGGTGGTCACCTCAGCAAAGGCCTGATGTGTGTGTTCTTCAGCGCAGGACTGACTTCTTGGTGTCTCTATCTCCTCTGTCTGTAGATCAGAGGAACCTGTCTCAAAAATAACCAAACCTTTGACCGAGTGCTCACTAATCACTAAGCTAATTCGGTTTGATAGAGGGTGGAGGGTGTCCATGGAGACTGGCCCTTTTCTCCTGTTTACAGTGGCTGGAGCTCTCAGTGCCAGGCTGAACAGTAGAGAAAGAGCCCAGAGAGGCTACTGACTTACTCAAAGACACACAGCATGGCAGGTGTCCTGGTAGATATAGGCTTCCTTTCTGCCTTTGGATGAATGTGGGGCCCTGAAGAGTCAAGAGTAGCTTCCTAACACACACACACACACACACACACACACACACACTCACACACAAAGTAAAATTTAAAAATAAAATTAAAAACCAGGGGAATTTTGCCAATTCAATATAATTATTTTGTGTTGGTTTTGAGACAGAGCCTTGCTATGTAGCCCAAACTGGCCTTGAGCTGGTAATGCCCCTGCCTCAACCTCTCATAAAAGATTATTATAGCATCTTTTTTCAGGGTAGGACAGACATTGTGTTTAGCTGTCCTATGTCGCAGATGGTACCCTCGGAAGCTCACTGGGAAAGGCATAGCAACTTTGGATTTGCACGTTCCTGCAGAGTCCCGCTGAGCCTTGGACCATCGAGAGTGCTGGCTCCCTACAGGAACCCTGAAAGCAGGAGGACTCTCGAAGTTCCTCTAAGTGGGGCCAAGGACAGAAAATGACTGCAGGGGACGGACACTAGTGGCTCTCAGGGACCCTGCCTCGGCCTCCTGAGTGCTAGGGTTGTATATGTGCAAAACCTCACCCAGTCCTAGCTATGACCCCCCTGGAACTTCTCCCCAGGGCCATGACCTGAACAGAGCTCAGAGGATTCACTGCCACCACCATGGTGTCTGTTGTTGGAGATGGAAGGGCTTAGATCAGCAAGGCCTCTCCGCGCCTAAATAGCCATGACCTCACTCCTCACTCACTCCAGCCTCCAGCCAACCCAGTTCTGGATTGGCCATTTTGGCAAAAGGGTTCAAAGTCTGTGTGGTGGGAAGGGGGCCTGGGATACTAGGCCGTTGCCCCATCTGTTGCTAGATTCCATGGAAACATAGGTCTCTCCTGGTCACATTTGTCTAGACCAGTGGTTTGCAAGTGGTGGGTCTCGACCCCTCTAGGTCGAACAACCCTCTCACAGGGGTCGCCTAAGATTACCAGGCCACACGTATTTTCAGTGGTCTTTGGAACATGTCCACCCACATGCTGGTATGCCCACAGACGAGTACCCGGAACTGTATTAAAGGGTCAAAGCATTAAGAAGGTTGAGAACCACCAGTCTAGAGCTCCGAGGATGTTGTGACCAGCAGCCATCAAGAGACATAATTTGGGGTCCGGTTGGCATCCTCCGTGAGTTGGCTAGGTGAGGTGAAGTTGGGACCAAACCCCCTGGGGTTGCCTAGAGCGCAGGAGACACCCCTCACCCCTCACCCAGGCTGGCCACTGTGGGCTAAGCTGAGGAGGCAGGTATGGGCTGCAAGGCTGAAAATACTAGGGAGGCGCTGTCCTCCTGCATCCCTGTTGTTCTGTCCCAACCGTGGTCCAGGGAGAGCCAGGCTGTCTGAGACACTCCTGGTGGGGGATGGGCAAATGCAGCCACCTTCGTCTGTTTCTCGTTCTTCTCCTGTGGAAGGATCACTACCATGTCCACCCCTCAGGTGGTCCCTCTGGAGGACCCTGCTGTGGCCACACTGCTCCTGGTATTTGCCACTTGCTTCCTGTGTGCAGGGCTGGGACATTCATAAGATATGTCTCCCTACCCTCCACCCTCTGGTTCCTAGCTGTCACTTAGACTCGGTTAGGGGATTGGAAGCATTTTCCCAGTAGACATTTGTCCTGGAGACAGCCTGGCATCACACCGGCCCTGGTGGGAATCAGAGGACAAGGGACAAACACCGTCCATCCACAGTCCACCCATAGTGGGGCGAAGGTGAAGATTCTGGAAAATCGGTTTCTGGGTCAAGGGCTTGCAAACCCACCCCTTCCTGTCCCCATCAGGACCCTGTTTCTACTGCATTTGGAACATCAGACGGCAGGAGGCAGAGTGGCCTGACCTTTCCTGGGGAGACGTGAACAAATGTCTGTTCAACCCAGACAGGGTACAAAGACTGAGCAAGGAAAAGATGCCAAGTCTAAGTGGTGAGCTAATGGGTTTATTGGGGTTACTAACGGCATGAGTTGGGGGTTGCAGGGTGTGGGTGACCCCCAAGCACTGCATTATCAAAAAGCCTCAGCTTTCATCGGTGATGAGACAGGAAAGCTGTACCCCTGCGCTTCTCACTTACCCTCCCCCCCAGGCGCTACCTCCTGAGGGAGTGGGTGGACCACAGCGGAGGCTTGGGGTCCTTCCTGCTCCCTCTGTGTCCCTAAGGCCCAGGTATCACTTGTTTTGCTTATGTCATTATCGTGGCTGTTGACCCGGGTATTCTGTAGCCAGCATCACTACCTCTGCCCCACGATGGCCACGGTCACATTACATGGGGACCATATCTGGACCACAGCTGGAGGGGGGGGTCTCTGCAGGTGGAGGGATACCAGAGAGGAGCGTGGCTTCTTGGCAGGGCTGGGCTGCTGCTGGATGTGGCTGTGGGGGTGGGGCAGGGCACAGTGGGAGCTGACTGGCAGAGCCTGAGATGTCTGGATCCTCGCGTGCCTAACATGGGAGTCAGGGACACTGGGGTGATCAAAGTAGAGGTCAATGAAGATCCACTAGGTGGGTAAATGGGGGAGGAATGAGAGGGTGGTGGGTGAGCAGGCAATCAGATGGGAGATGGTGTGAGGGGTCACACACAGACACATCATACATACACACACATACATGCATATATATACATGTGCACATATACACACAAACATACATACATATACACACACATGAAGTCACACACAGACACACACTAAGACACATAGACACACACACATGCAGACGCATATACACACACAGATAGATACAGACAGAGAAAAAATGTAGATACACATGCAGATAGACAAGGACATATATAAATGCACACACACACACATACACACACACACACACACACACACATCTGGTCCAATACTCCAAGTCTCCCATATGAGGGCCGGTGTCATTTTCTCTCAGAAGATGTGACCACTGATCTTTCTGGACTTCATACAGAAGCCTGTGGGAAGGAAGACATGCTGGTTACCTTAGCATTTCTGCAGAGCTGAAACCACATACGTACAGGTCCTCAGGGGCCATGGGTGGGTCCCGTCCCTCAGAGAGGATCATGTATGCTCATGCCCATGTCCTCCCCCAAAGGATGCTCTTGTCTACCTCACATGCCTCTCACCTTCACCAGCCACGGCTTGATAGGGGTGCCGTCCTTGTCCATGCAGCACAGGGCAGATGTGCAGACTGCAGCCTCCTGAGCAAGCAGGTCCCAGCGGGCATTGTGGCCCAGGTTGCCTGTGGGGTCAGCTGGATCCAGGATGATGGGTCTGCAATTGTACCAAGGTCAGTCTCATCCCCACGGCACCCACCTGCGACACCGGCTGAGCTGTTCTCCACTCCCTAACACTACAGGGGCCGGAGCCAGGACCTCAGGGCTCCTCAGTGCCCCAATTGCCCACTCTAGGGCAGGGATAGAAGAGAAGAGGCATATGGAGTGGGGTGTGGCAGCAATGTCTGTAATCCCAGCACCCTGGAGGCAGAGGCAGGGGGATTGTGAGTTTGGAGCAACCTGGTCTACACAGTGTATTCTAAAGGGCTGGGGGTGAGGGGACTGGTGAGATCGCTCAGTGGTTAAGTGGCTGCTCTTCCAGAGGACCTGAGTTCAGTTCCCAGCGACCACATGGTGGCTCACAACCATCTGTAACTCCAATTTCTCCATGGGCACTGCACACACAGTGCACATACATATAAGCAGACAAAACACGACACGCATAAAATCCTTAAAAGGGAAGGAAGGAAAGAAGGAAGGAGGGAAAAGCAGTCGCACGAGTACCACTTCTTCAGGCTGTGTTCATTACTAACCACTCACAGTGCTGCCCTTCCTTCTTGAAGCAGGCATTGCTAATCGATTACAGCCCTGATTCTGCCACTGCCCCTCCCAGCATCCACGGCAGACATTATCAGCTAATATTTATCATACACCAGACCCTTTCTCAGGATACACTGCCACTGCCCGCAAACGGTCAGTGTAACGTGGCTTTCAGGGACAATCCTGCTTATCTCTGTCCCCATTTCAGAGGTGGGCGTGCCGGTGAAGAATGACACGTGCGTGTGTAACCGGAAGGCTGCTGATGAGAAGCTGCCGGGTGTAAAGAGTGTGAATACAGATGCCCAACTGCATCTTAGTTTCTGAGGAATCACGAATGCGCTTGAAGTTTGAGGCGGGATTCTCATGATGCAGCCCAGGCGGGCTTTGAGCTTGAAGCCCTCTACCCCCAGCCTCCTGGTTTCATTTCATTCTCTTATGTGTACCAGTGCTTTGCCTGCATGTGTGTCTGTACACAAACATGTCTGATGCATGGAAGCCAGAAGAGGGCGTCAGACCCCCAGGAACTGGAATAGGTAGTCACGAGCAACCGCGTGGGTGCCGGGAATGGAACCTAGGTCTCTGCAAGAGCAGCCAGTGCTCTGAACCGCTGAGCCATCTCTTCACGCCCTCTACCTCAGCCTCTTGTTGTGATTACAGATGTGTGTCACAGCATCTGGACACTTTTTCCTTTCTTTCTTTCTTTTATTCTTTCTTGCTTTCTTGCTCTCTCTCCACCCCCTCCTCTCTCTCTCTCTCTCTCTCTCTCTCTCTCTCTCTCTCTCTCTCTCTCTCTCTTTCTTTCTTTTTTTACAGGTCTCACATAGCCCAGGCTGGCCTTGAACTGGTTTTGTAGCCAAGGATGACTCTGGACTCCCAGTCCTCCCCCTCCTCCTCACAAGTGTAAGTTTCACAGCTGTGAACCACCAAGCCCAGTTCATGCAGTGATAAGGATGGAAGCTGGGCAAACCCTCCGTCAGCTAAGCCATGTCCCAGCTCTCACATTAAACATAAAAAGCACATGTATGGCCCAAATCTTGCATGAGGGCCACTTAGACTAGCATGTGATCTGATTTGTCTGCACTTGAGTTGAACTTGGAGTCTTGCATCTATTTCGTCTGACAACCACATTTACAGGTGGCCGTGAAACTGACTGACTCTCTCCTCAGGCACTAAAAGTACCACTCTGGGGAGTTGCCCAGATCCTGAGAGCGGGCCTTGCCCTTCCATCTTCTGCCAATAGGGAGGCAGGAAGTGGATATTGTAGGTTTGAGGTAGAAGACTCTGGGGGTGACCAAACCTGGGCTTCTGAAGTTGCAGCTTCAGGAAGTCACCGATGGCCTTGTCCTTGGCATTGTAGTTGACGGTCCAGTAGATGCACAGTTGGCGGTACTGGCCAACCAGCTCCAGCACGGTGCGGAAGCCCTCCGCCATGTTGAACTGGGGATTCTGGCTGCCCTGCTCCCAGGCGTACACGGTCAGGAGCTCCAGCCCATGCTGGGGTGGCAAGGAGCCCTTCCCCTGGACCATCTTGTTGCACTGGGGAAGCAAGAGAAAGCAGATGTGCCAGTCCATGTTGGCAACACAACAGCTAATGCCTCACCTGGTGTTCAGAGGGGCTCCAGGGATTGACAGGTGCACCCCTAAAGCTTAACCGAGCACCACTGTGTGTCAGGAGACTGGCCAGCCATCACCCTTGGCACAGAGACACAATGTGTTAGCTCCACTCTTGGGGGTATGTGTGTGTGTGTTGGGGGTGGGGCTCGGGCCTCACGTATTCCAGGAAAGGCTCTTAACAGCCCCTCTCCATGAACTGCATCCCAGCACGCCAGTTACTTATCATTTTGAGACAGGTTCTTACTGAGTTGGCCAGATTATCCTTGTGCTCACTCCGTAGCCCAGGCTAGCCCTGACCTTTCTGTCTTTCTACCTCAGCCTCCTACGTAGCTGAGATGAGGAGCCTGCACCAGACCTGGCTCGATCCTGCTTTATGGACCTGCAAACCAAGGTCCTCTGGGTGGGATGTGACTGACCTCACACACTTGCTTATGGCTAAACAGACACCCCTCCTTCTACCCCTCCTCTGCTCCGCTCCCACTGTCTCCTCCAAGCAAAGTACTCGGGACACAGTTTCTGGGACCCAGCATCGCTGTGAGTGTGTGTGTGGGAATTCAGGTGACGCATGGCCCCTGTGCCTAACCTGTTGGTACCAGTGCTTCACCAGCCAGATCAAGCTCTTGAGTTTGGTGGGACGGGTGCTAATGAAGTCACGTTGTAGCTCCGTGAAGCAGGTAGAGAACTCGCCTGCATTGCTGTAGCTTTGGATTAGGTCCTTGTAGACCTGGGGATCAGGCCTAGAGCCGGACCTCAGCTGGCCTGTACATGGGCAAAGGTTAGAGTCACTCTGTCATCTAGGGAGCTTGGGTGAGCCAGCTTACAAAGCTGGTCTGAGAGGCCCGTAGTACCCCTTGTCTAAGGGTGACCTGAGACCCACTGGGAGGTCACCAGGTGCTTTAGTGAGGGCATAAGCGTGGCACGGTCCATCTTAAAGCCCTCATGAGAGTGGAGTTCTTTGCCCAGATTTTTTTTCCAGCCACCTGCTTGCCCACCATAGAGAAAGTCTTGACTGAGAGTCAGCCTAGGGTGTGTCATCTCTAACCCCCTCTGATGCCCTCTCAGCCCTCTCAGGGAGGGGGCTCCAGTGGTCATGAGACAAAAAGCCTTCCTCAGGCGCCAGGGCAGCAGGAGGCAGGGGGGAGGGGACCATGGCTGGCTCTGAGGACCTAAACAGAAGCAGACCAGACCAGTTCATGCAAGTAGAACCAGAGCCCACATAGCATCTAGATGCCTGCCTGTCTCACCCAGTATTTGGGTGCTCCAGGTTAAGATTCAAACCCTGGGGCAGAAGACTGAGGTGCCTACTTAACATATCAAAGTGGACTTGCCCTCCAGGTTCTCAAGAACCCCCAGTTCCTACGTGTTGCGTGTTGCTGCGTGTTGCGGGGTATGGCTGGCACACCCCACCCTCTACCCTGAACTCTCCAGCCCAGGGAACTGGGGCTGTCTCCCCCCCTCCCCCGGGGAGCTCCTCCCTGTGTAACCCAGACATTTTGTTTACCCAACCTTTGTGTACCTTTGACATCCTGGCTGCTGCACCTGACTCCCCTCTCCCTGTCTCTACCCTTCCCATTCTCCCCACATGGCCCAGTTCAGCCTGGTCAAGTCCACTCGGGTCTCTCCCAGATGTCCCTGTCTCTGACTGTGTTCTCCCTTTTATCTACAATAAACTTTCTCCTCCCCATACCTAGGAGCAGCCATGTCCTTCCTTCCTTCCTTCCTTCCTTCCTTCCTTCCTTCCTTCCTTCCTTCCTTCCTTCTTTCCTTCCTTCTTTTTTTTTCCTTCACTGGAAGCTGAACTTGGGTCCCATGGTGGGCTGAATGAGAACATCCCTCACAGGCTTATATATTAAAATGCTTGGTCACCAGGTGGTGGGACTGTTAGGGAAGGATCAAAGGTGTGGCCTTGTTGGAGGAGGCTTTGAGGTTTCAGACACCCACTCCAGTTCCCAGCTCCCCCATGCCTAGAAATCAGAATGTAAACTCTCAGCTACTTCTCCAGTATTGTCTGCTGCCATCCCCTCTAGGATGACAATGGACTAATTCTCTGAAACTGTAAGCAAGCCCCTAATTAAATGCTTTTTTAAAAAATAAGAGCTGCCTTGGTCATGGTGTCTCGTCATAGCAACAGAACGGTAGCCAAGACAGGTCCTCTGCAAGAACAGTGGCGCTCTTTACCGCCAGGCCAGGTCCTCAGCCCCTCCTCTCCCAGCATCTTTGTGGGAACCCTTGCCACATCTCCCATGCCTGTGACGTGGATAGGACCGTGCCTGGAACCACTCTGCTGTGTCCGGGAACCTCACCGAGGGCGTCGAAGGCTGGCAGCACGTCGAAGTCCACGCTCTGGTCCAGCAGAGTCTGGGATGTCAGCGAGAAGCTGAGCACTCGGGGATTCTTCCTGTTGGAGATCTCAAACTTGACATCGAACTTTTGCTTCTGCTGGCATGCCTCCAGCTGCGCCCGGATCTCCGAGATGACCTCTGTCCGGTGGCTGCCTTGCTCAGAGAACTGGCGGAAGCAGCTGAGGAACACCACAAGGTCGGCATCTGAGCGCCCTTGTAGAGCTGTGCCTTTGGCAGA
Organism: Arvicola amphibius; assembly: GCF_903992535.2. Lineage (NCBI taxonomy): Eukaryota > Metazoa > Chordata > Mammalia > Rodentia > Cricetidae > Arvicola > Arvicola amphibius. The sequence goes on from NC_052056.1 coordinate 119,914,530, forward strand.
AGAACCGCCCTGGGGAGGACATGGAAGGTGGCTTGCGCCCTGAGTGCCCTTTGATGTCCCACAGTGTGTGTGTGTGTGTGTGTGTGTGTGTGTGTGTGTGTGCGCGCATGCGGAGGTCAGAGGTCGACACTGGTGTCTCCACCAATCTCTATTATTATTATCGTTATTATTTTGCGACAAGGTCTCATTGAGCCTGGAGCTCGCCAATCTAGCTGTGCTGACTGACCAGGGAACCCGAGAGGTGGTCTTCTCTCTACTCTGGAGTTTGGGTATCACAAGCAGTCTCCATGATGCCAAGTTCACGCAGTGCTGGGGATGGAACCCAGGGATTCCTGTATGCCAGTTAAATTCTCTGCCAGCAACGTGCCCTCCAAGAAAAGAGAATCCCCCTTTCTGGAGGCTTAGCACTCCCAAGGGCTGCCACATAGGAAGACATACACAGTCAAGCCAGTTTTGTAGATTTGTATGGAAATCAGATGACTGACTGTCATTAGGGTTGTTGATAAATTTCTTGTGTTTTAAAAGAAAGATAAAGGCAGATCCAAGAACCAGAGAGAACAGCCAGCCCTGGTACCCTGCGGATGTCTCTGGAGCACGCTGTGTCTGTAAGCAGACTGCTCTCCAGCTGAATCAGCCACCTTGTTCCTTTGCTGTGGACATGGACATCACTAGAGCCCACGAGGTGGCTGGAGAGGGGTCCAGCCCACAGGAGTCCCCTCACCTGCAGCTTGCCAGGCCTCACCTTAACCACCTTGAGCACCTTGATGGGAGAATTCCGGAAGCAGTTTTCCTTCAGGAAGGAGCATATGGTGTCTACGGCTTTCTTTACTTGATCCAGGAAATGGCGGTTGGGCTGGAGGAATTCGCTGATGAACTTGTCCAGGTCCCCAGCTGGGGTCTGGTGAAGAAGGGCTGGCTGTAGAGAAATGGGCATGGCTGGCTGAAGGGATACTCACGTGTTGGGCGTCAGCATCCAAGAACGATGCTGCTCCCATGTCTCCCACGTCTCCCGCACCCATGGTCCTTCCCCTCTGACTGGTGTGTCCCGAAGTAGCACAGCGGGGCCTGCGCTCCAGATCTGTTTCTACCACTGACAGGGAGCCTCAGTTTCCCCTCCACATCTCAGTGGATCTTGTGTGTTAAGACAATGGAGTAAGATTGTATTGGTTGTGGCCTAAGTTTGATTTATTTTTCAAAGATTCGTGCATTGCATGCTGGGTCCTCAGTTGGAATGGGGTCCCTTTAAGGTGGAGCCTTGCAGAATGTGCCTCAGGGTGGAGTTAAGATAGTGCTCAGGGAATCCTGAGTGAATTCTGACGGGGAGATGTGGCAAGAGCCAGCCTGGCCATACATAGCCCTGTGACATCTTGTCTCAGAGCATGATGCGTTCCTTCGGCACACGCTACCCCAGTGGCGATACCGGCCATCGTGCCAGCGCTGTCACCTTGATCCACCTTCCCTATGGAGTTGCCTGGCTTCAGGTCTTTTCTACAGCCACAGAAATGGATTAAGACGATAGCTGCAGGTGGCTTATGTCTTGGGTTTTCTTCTCCAAGTGCAAAGCCTGAATATTTAACTAGGGCCTTATGTAGAGATGGGACACGGGGAGGATGCTGCTCAGTTCAGTCTCGTCAACTTGACAAGAGCCACAGTCATCTGGGAGCGGGAACCTCAGCTGACAAAATGCCACCCTCGCACTGGCCCATAGGCAAGCCTGTGGGCATTTTCCTAAATGACAGACGTGGGAGGGCCCAGCCTGCTGTAGGTGGTGCCACCCCTGCACAGGCAGTCCTGGTTGGTCTGAGAAACCACGAAGAACAAGCCAGCGGGCAGCACTGCTCCGAGGCCTCTACTTCAGCTCCTGCCTCCAGGTTCCTGCCTCGTCTTCCCTCAGTGGTGAATGGTGAAGTGTGTGCGAGTGTCAGCCAAGTGCTGTCCCCTCCTGAGGACGCTGTCGGCCATGGTGTTTATCCCAGCACAGAAAGCCACTAGCACAGGGAGGCAGCAGAGGGCAGATGGGATGAGAAGCCGGGCTTCAGCCAGGCACAGGCTTGGGCCTCAGGGAGCTCGGGGCTGGGGACTGAACCCCATATAAAGGCAGTTCACTGTGTCTGAGTGTTACCAGAGCACAGGCTGAGGTGAGCTCTCCAGAGGAAGGGCAGCTGTCACCGTCAGCATTCCTAGAGACTGGGGAGGTGCATCCTGGCATCAAGAGACCTGGAGGGGAGCCTACAGTGCTCACCACCCCAGTGAGCCCACCACCCCGGTGTCCTGTCTCCTTAAAAAACTAAAAACATAACATTTATTATGTGGCATACGATGCTCGCACCAGGTGTGTGTGTGTGTGTGTGTGTGTGTATGTGTGTGTGTGTGTGCGCGCGCGCGCGCGCGCGCGCACACACGAAGGTCAGAGGACAACTTGGTGGGGTCAGTTCCCTCTTTCCTCCTCCACATGGGTTCCGGGAGCTGAACTCAGGTTTTCGACCTTGTAGACTAGGTCCTCCCAGTGGCCCCAGGGCACCATCTCTTACCATCACATCCCAGGGTGGCAGAGGAGTCCCATCCCTGCTGTGAAGGCAAACTTGTGACTCCAGAGCTGCTGCCTCCCGAGCTAACAGTTCCCAGCTGCCCTGGCCCACGTTCCAGGTGGGGTCCGCAGGGTCCAGGATTAGAGGCCTGGGGACAAAGCAGATGGAGTTGGGGAGGGACAGGTAGCGACGAGCAGCTGGGAGGGGCCGAAAGGAACATTAGATGGAGCCCAAGCCAACTGCCTCAGTCAGAGAGTCCTCAGGCCCCTTAACTAATGGCATTTAACTGTGCCAATCAAAGGGCTCTGGAGTCCTCTGGGGCATCCAATGTACCCGCTTTCTCATCAGAATGCAGAGGCAAGTGGGGAGGGTGGGATGGGTGATCCATAGTGGCTCCTCCCGGGTACCCGGACTCCAGGAGGGAGGTGGAAGATGGCATTGAGGCGGGCATTGGGGAGTATGCACCTGGCTTTCTGAAGCTGGCTGAGAAGATGCGCTCTGACGGCCGAGTCCTCTATGCTGTAGTTGACTGTCCAGTAGACACAGAGTGACCGATATTGTTGGACCAGCCTCAGGACGGTCCTCAGGCCTTCAGCCATGCTGAACCCCGATTTCCTACAGCCTTGATCCCAGGCAAAGATTGTCAGGAGCTCCAAGGCATAGGCTGGGGGCAGGGCAGCACCTGCTGCCTCTCCTCCTTTATCTCGAGTGGCAACCTGTCTCCCAAGCAGAGATCAGTCAGTGTGGCCACCTGGAGGCTGGTTCTTGGGACTTAGGAAGAGGCAGGGGGTGTGTAAAACAGAACCTCAGAAGAACCGGGTTGCAGAGCCTCCCTGGATGATGCTTTTTGTTTTACAGATTGGGGAAACTGAGATCTGGAGGGGGTTTGTGACTTGTCCCAGGTCAGACCGTGAGTTGGGGAGCTCAGATTTGGGTGAGACCTCCCTCAAGGAGTGTGAGGAGCTGTATGGGAACGGGGGCTGCAATCTGTCCATCATAGTATCTCATCACCCACAGGCTGCAAACATGGGCTCTGGCAGGTGCGTGTTGAACACACAGTGGTTGTGGACTGAGGTCCACCTACAGGGCTGCTGCACTGACCGGAACATCCGCGACTCCGAGGAGGTTGCTACGCTGCAGGTCCAGAACCAGGGTTTATCTCCAGCACCCTTGCCCAGCTCTGGGTCTGACTTGGCATCCTTATGACTGCTCCATAGAGCCTTTCGGGATGTGTTGATTTAACAGCTAGCTTCCACCAGTCCAAAGGCTAAAACTGTTATCAATAGCATAGGAGGCTATAGCAGAGCTAACCCTGTCTGCTGTTACCCACCGCTGTATTTCAGAACTGTTTGATTTATGCCTTTTATTTTCTTTTTGTAGTATTTTTGAGACAGGGTCTCTCTGTGTGGTATTACTCACAGAGATCCGCCTACCTCTGCCTCCCGGGTGCTGGCATTAAAGGTGTGTGTCACCACACCTGCCTTAGGCTTTCTTTATTCTGTTCCCATAAAATGTTGTGAAGCTGTCCCCATGGAACCTGGAATTTGGTGACTAAACCTGGTTGCTCGTATTCCAGTCCAGGTTATACTTTTATCCCCTCTGAGGGGAGAGCTCGTTTTTGTTCTTGTCAGTGGCATGAATGAGAGATGGTCTTCAGAAGAGGAGGTTCTAGAAGCTGATAGGGTGCAGCACAACTCGAAAAGAGGCGGAGATGGGGACCATCGTAGGCACTTGGCGGTGACGACCGTGATAGTGTCGGCTTCCCGGGAGGGGTAGGGTGCTCACCTGGCGGTACCAGTGTTTGACCAGTAGCATCAGGTTCTTAAGCTTGACGGGGCGATTGTTCACAAAGTTCCTCCGGAGCTCTGAGAAGCAGGCTGCGTGCTCCCCGGCCTGGCAGCCACTGCTGAGGAGGGAGGAGTATACTTGTTTGTGGCCAGAACTCAGCTGCCCTACAGAAGCAGAGAACGTGAGTGAGCCATCAGCCCACCCATGCATGGTTATTGGTGTAATCAAGCTCCGTATCAATGGCTCAACACCACTGCCAGCCATGAGCTAAAAATCAAATAACGTTAGAACAAGTAATCTGTCCTAGCATCGATGCAAGACATAACTGATGTGGGAGAGTTTTCTGTTTGTGTTGATTTCATTCGTTAATAAAGAAACTGCCTTGGCCCATTTAATAGGTCAGCCTTTAGGTGGGTGGAAGAAGGAAGTGAGGTAGATGGTTCAGACAATCGCCATGCCTCTCCTCTCTGAGCCAGTCACCATGAAGCCAGCCACCAGGTCAGATATGCTGAATCTTTCCCGGTAAGACACCACTCGTGGTGTTACATAGATTATTAGATATGGGTTAAAGCAAGAGATGTGAGAATTAGCTGATGGGAGGCTGGAACTAATGGGCCAGGCAGTGTTTAAATGAATACAGTTTGTGTGTTGTTATTTCAGGGCACAAGGTAGCTGGTGGCTGGGAGCCGGGTGGGATGAAAAGCAGGCCTGCCCGCAGCTCCTCACTACACATAACCCAGGCTGACCTGGAACTTGCAGCAATCCTCCTGCCGTAGGCTTCCACGTGCTGGGATTGTAGGTATATGCCACCTGGTTCCTAGTTTTCACTACGCCCCCCAACTCTGCAATGGGTTCTGGAGTGAGACAGCCCTGGGTTTGAATCCAGACTGCGAGTATTACTTCTTTGGATCTCGGCTTTCTCATCTGTAAAAGGTGTTTGTGAGGCTGGGGAGATGGCTCAGTGGATGAGAGGAATGACCCATCTACCTGTGAGGCTCTCAGTAACAAATCACAGATGATGAAGTGGTTCCCCATGATAGAGCAGGGTGTCGCAAGGATGGGTGATTTAGCACTTTCATGACTTGAAACGGGACTGGAGAGATGGCACAGTAGCTAAAAACACTTGTTCTTGCAGAGGACTTGGGTTTGATTCCTGGTGGCTCACAACCTTCTGTAACTCCAGTCCTGGGGCACCTGACACTCTCTTGTGGCTCCTAAAGGTACTGCGAGCATGTAGCACACAGGCAAATGCTACCATACACATAAAATAAAAATTAAAAAGAAACAACAATTTGAAACTGTACCTACACTTACACACCTATGATCCCAGAAGACTTGGGAAGCTGAGGCAGGAGGATGGCATATTTGAAACCAGCCTGGGTTGCATATGAAGATACAGTTTAACATAAAATGAGTGGATAAATCAAGAGAACAGCAGAGACGGGACAGACGGTCTGAGGGCAGAGACGAGAGAAACAGGGAGACAATATTCAAACAGCTGCTTGGGTGACTGGTTCAGGGGAAGGTTTGCTTTAAGATTTCCCAGAGAGATTTTCAGTGCTTGGTGAATCCCAAGGAGTACAGCAGGTACCCCTGGTTTGCTGGGGTCCCACCACTCTCTTACCCACAGCATCGAAAGCAGGTACCACACTGATGTCCACCCAGCTGTTGAGGTCCGTGGACACCAGCTGGAGCTGCAGAGAGCTGGGTCTATTCTGTTCAGTGAACTGGAGGCTCAGTCCATGCACTGGTTCCTGCCACCAGGACTGCAGCTGGGTCCGAATGTCACACAGGATCTCTGCTTGTTGGGACCTTTGGCCCTTGAAGTCCCTGAGGACTTTGTAAAAGATGACAAGCTCCACATCGCAGCCACCCCTGAGGTCCGTGCCGCGGCCGAAAGAGCCGCCCTGTGGAAGGAAGTGCAGATCAGACCTTGGACTCTCCAGGAACCCTAACTGTCCAGGAACCTGGGAGTTGTGCCAGCATCCCCTGCAGTGGCCTAGGATGTGGCTTTCGCTGATGTTGGATCTGGACCTCAGCCCAGACCTGGGGCCCAACCCTGAGGAGTTTCAAGAATTGAGTTGTATTAGTGGGGCCTGCCTCCAGGTCTGCTGTCATGCCCATAGACCAACACAATGTAGAAAATCCCTCACTGAAAATATATGAAAAAAAATCCAAACATAAAATAAAATTTAATAAAGAATAAATAAAGAGAAAATAAAACCAAAGCAAAAACAGTTACTTAAACCTACAATGGTCCTCAGCTCAGCTGGCTTGGCTTTGGATGGCCCAGCAGCATAGCCACCATGCTAGATTAATGTGCCCAGTATTGGATTCTGCAAGCATGGGAACACAGGGAGGGCAAGCCAGGCTAGCCATGACATAGGACATATGGGAAATACCTAAAGTTATAAATGTAGTTTTGATTTGCAGTATTTCCAGCTTGGATTAGGGTGCAGCTCCACTTTAAGCGCAAGAACGACTTTCTGTTTACACCCAGCCATCAAACCACACCTCCAAGGACATCCAGCTTCCCTGGGCACCTCAGCTCTGTTGCCTCCCTGCCCACCGTGGTTCCCTGGGGGCATCCCAATAGCACCTGCTCCTTAGGACTCACCTTGCTGACCCTGGAGGCTTTGTGCTCACACTTCTCTTGGAGGCAGCGCAGGATGGTGTCAATGGCCTGCCTCACCTGCTGCTGGAACTGGGGACTTGGTCTCAGGTGGTTCTGGATGAAGGAGTCCAGCTCCTTGCTGGGGATCTGTGACAGATCTGAGCCCATCACTGACCCGGCGGTGGAGGTGCTGCTGGTTGGAGACACACTTAACGATGGTGTGCTCTGGGTGATGGAGACTTTTAACACTGTTTCAGGGATAGTTCTTGGAGGTGCTGGCTTTTTGAGGTTCTTGCTTGTTTTATAGGCTGTTGTGTTTGGCACAGCAGGGACCTTGGTGGCTGGTGTCAGCAGTACTGGAGCTGGGTGCGAAGGCTGCAGGCTGACCCTTGGACGCACAGCGTTGTGGTCTGGGTTGTCTTGTTGGATGGGGTGTCCCAAACCCAAGATTCCAGCACGTGGCAGGCCCTGGAAGGGGGTGACTGAGCCTTATCAGCCAGAACTGAGGTTTGTCTCACCAGCCAGCCTTTCTCTCAGTCCCTCTGACAACAGCTGAGGTGACTGAGGCGTGGGGAGGGGAGATGTGGGTCTTGGTGTAGAGCAGGACAGGTGCCCAGATGGGGAGATAGCTGTGAGAACTTCTACATGGACGGACATACCCAGAGAGAGGGGGACACCACAGACAGCCCCAGGTGCTCTTCCCCCAAATCTGAGCTGGGTGACACTCCCATTGCCCCAACTGTTGCACCCTACAGCCCCTGGCACATTAGCGTCAAGCCTGGGGGCCCTGGTGTTCTCTCACTCACCGGCCCCTCCCAAGGCTGCTCAGGGGCTCCAGATGGCTGCAGGAAGCATCGCTGATTAAGGCAGGACTCAGCCTCCTTGGCCAGCACATCCCAGCGCCAGGCTGTCCCGTTGCCCACGTCCCAGGTTGGGTCAGCTGGATCCAGGATCACGGGTCTGTAATTTTAGAGAGAATAAGGCTCTGAACAGTGAGAAGGGTCAGAGTCAGGGCAGACCTGGTGCATACCGCGGTTTGTCCTTTTCAATTTCATGTTCAGGGCAGAGACCTCCTTCCTCCAGCCCGGGGGTTTTTCATTTGCGTAAGGGTGACTTCGCTGTCTTTGCTGGAGCCAGGTGTGGTGGTTTGAATGAGAACTGTCCCCCACAGACTTACACATTTAAATACTTGGTTCCCAGTTGGTGGAGCTGTTTGGGAAGGATTGGGAGGTGTGACCTTGTTGGAGGAGGGGTGTCACTGGACTGTGGGTGGACTTTGAGATTTCAAAAGACTCTCCCCTTCCCATTCCCAGTTAGTTCCCCCCATCTCCTCTCTGTTTCTGCTCCAGCACCTTGCCTGCCTGCCTGCTCCCACCCTCTGGAACTGTGATCCCCAATTAAATGCTTTGCTTTATAAGCTCATGGTGTCTCCTCATAGAAGATAACTCAGACACCCGGCTGCGCAGCAGAGGTACAGGGTAGCAAACAGGGTCTGCCCCCAGGGACTCCAGTTCCCACCTTATATTTGCAATATGGGCTCCAGGTATGTACGTTCATTTGGTTCATATACACTGATGCACACACTGTTTATAAGCCCCAAGTCCCCAAGGAGCAGAATGCAGTTCATATCATGATAATTTGCACAAAGGAAGAGTTCACATCAACCAAGAAAGAGTGAGCCGCAACTGTATGGGTGGGTGGATCACAAAGACTTAATGTGAAGGAAGAGGAGCCAGACCCAAGAGGGCATGCAAGCCACCGGATTTCATTCCGTACGACTTAAGAGCGGGAGAGACTCTGATGATGAAATCAAAGCAGGGATACCTGTGGGGTGCTGCTGCCTGGGAGAGGCTATGGGCATGCTGGTCATACTCTGTGTCCTGAGCGGTGGCTTCACAGGTGTGAATTGTCATCAATGTATGTATGTCACATGTCAGTTCAACAGGAACAGCAACATAAGCCCAGGGTATGGTTCTGTTTCTAATTCTCCCTCCCCAAATTGCCCAGGACTAAGTCATTCCTTAGTGCCTGTGACAGGAGAGTGGGCAGGGGAAGCTGAGGAGATACCTGGGTTTCTTAAGCTGCCTTCGCAAGAACTCCCCAACCATAGGGTCCTGGAAGCTGTAGTTTTCCGTCCAGTAAATACAGAGGTCCTTGTTCTGTTGAATCAAGGCCAGGACGGTCCGGAGCCCTTGGGCCAGGCTGAAGTTGTCCTTCCTGCAGCCTTGCTCCCAGGCAAAGATAGTGAGCAGCTCCAGGGCATAACTAGGGGGCAGCGTGGCCCTCGTGGTCTCCTGCGTCAGCACCTGTGAGGAGCAAGGAGGGCTTGGCTCCGTGAGGGGGACAGGACTGGGGCTCACAGCACCCCACAGCCTGAGCCTAGGGCATTCATCCACTTACCCCAGGACCCAGCCCCCACCTCTTATTTTTCTCATCCCCCTGTGGGGTTTCAACGGAAAGAATGAGTGTCAGGAACCAGTAGAGAAATTAACATGCCTGGTGACATTCAAATTCAACTATTTCCAGTGACAAATGGCTCTTCAAGACAACAAAAAGACAATCCACACACTGGGAGAACACATTCACATTACTATAAATAAATAAGGATCAACATCCACAATATGTAAAGAGTACAAGTGAACCAACAAGAAGTCAGCTCACAAAAGAAAACCATAGACAAAGAACATAGCAAGTGCGTCCTGAAAAGACAATAAAAATGGTCACTAAGAAGATAAACCAACCAGTCTGCAGGCTGGACCCAGCCAAGTGGCCTCACCTGGTGGTACCAGTGTTTGACCAGCAGGATTAAGTTCTTAAGCTTGATTGGACGAGTGTTCACAAAGTCCCTTCGGAGTTCTGTGAAGCAGGCTGCGTGTTCCCCGTCCTGGCAGCCACTGCTGAGAAGGGAGGAGTATACCTCAGGGGTGGGCTTGACTCCAGAGCGGGGCTGTCCTGGGGGCAGCGAGGGAGGCGGGTTAGGAAGGACAAGGGGCACTGAGCTCAGCCTGTCCCTGGGAGGGCAGTTGGCTTGAGGAGAGAGTAGGTTGAATGCAGGGGTGTGGGGGCCTGAGAGGAAGAATGGGTTTCCAGGTGGCTGAACAGAGAGGAGCTTCCGGCTAAGTCAGAGATGCTGGGGGCCTGGCTGTTGTGCTCAGGAGCTGGTCACGGCGAAGAACAGGCGACCAGTGGCCTGCAGCTTGTCCTTGCTCTCAGCTGCAGATGGAGGCGTATTTTGGAATAAGTCAAAGCCTAGCTAGAATATGTCTGAGAATTCAAAATTCTCATAAAGAGAACATTTTCATCAGCCCCTTGTTCACATAAGTCTTAGTTTTCAGGGCTGAGGGAAGTCAGAGCTGCCCCGTGAGGAACAAGCACTGAGCTCAGGACCACAGACCAGCAGGACTAGGCCTTCCTGACTCCTGTGGTGTCTAAACTGCATACATTTAGGCAAGAAACCGAGGTTCAGAGAGGGCTAGGGGCCTTCCTAGGACACACAGCAAGTGGGTGGAAGGTCAGAATGCAACACCCTATCTTTCTCCTAACGATGGCTCCTCCAACTCTGAATCAAGCTGAGGACCCCTCACCCAGCACATCAAAGGCAGGCACCAGGCTAACATCCATCCAGTTTTCCTGATCTGCTGACATCAGCCGGAACTGCAAGACGCCAGCCGCCTTTGGCTCAGAAAACTGAAAGGTCAGTCCAGGCCCAAGGTGGCGTCCCCAGGACTCCAGTGACGCCCGCATGGCACCCAGGGTCTCTGTGCGTCCGGTCTTCTGGTCCCCAAAGCTCCTGAAGCACTTGAGGAAGATGACAAGTTTGGCATCACAGCCACCCCTGAGAGCTGTGCCCCGGGCATAGGCTCCTCCCTGTGAAGAGGAAAGACAGCTGGGGGTCTCACGCTCCAGTTCTACTCCCCACGGGGGATCCTGGAGGACTGGGTGGACCATGTGGGCTGAGGAGGCAGCTCTCTGCATCCGACACCAGGCAGAACCCGGGTCCTGCTCACAGCTCTGGAAGAAGGGACTTTAATCTGTAAACTTGTGACTATCATTTGGTGCTGGGCACCAGCCCTCACCTTTTTCTTTCCTATTTTAAAAAGGTTTTTATTTCATGTGTATGAGTGTTTTGCTTGTACATATGTATGTATAGTGCATGTGTGTCCAGTGCTCACAGAGCCAAGAAGAGGACTACTGGATCCTTTAGAATGGAAATTACATTCAGTTGGGAGCTGCCAGGTGGGTGGTAGGAACTGAACCCAGGTCCTCTGCAAAACACAGCCGGAGCTATGAACCCCCCAAGCCGTCTCTGCAGTCCCCTTTTCTATTTTCACATGTGTGCATATTTGCACTGTGTGGCACACACGTGCATGTGGACATGTGTGTGCCTGGGGATGCACTAAGTTGATCTCAGGAATCATCCCGGGTCACTCCTCCACCTTACTTACCGAGACAGTGTCCCTGGATCAAACCCAGCCCTTGCCAATATGGCTAATCTTGCTGGCCTGCTTGCTCTGAGGATCCTGTCTCCCCCTTCAGAGACTGGATTATGTGGTCTCTAGGGATTTGAACTCCAGCCCTCATGCTTGTGTGGCAAATGCTTTAACCACTGAGCTGTCCCTCCAGGTTCCATTCCCAGTCCTTTCAAAACTGAACCAAGTATGGTCCGGTACGTTCACGCTCACTGTGGCTCAAGTATAGAAGTGTGCTGTGACAGGCCTAGTGTTTCTGGTGGTTTGATCTCAGACTTCCCCAGGAAGGAGACTTCCATGCCCTGTGCCCTGTGCCCTACATCTGCCACACGTTATCTGTTCCCAGCACACAGCCACCCTGGTGTGGCCATGTATGGTGGCAGATACAGGCGCTTGAGCCTGACCACAGGACGAGAATCAGATTAAGGTACAGGTCCCAACCCCATCTGAGGCCCTCGTCATCACAACGATGACTCCAGGCCCCTCGCTGCTGTGTGGAGGGCATCTCACCCTCCCTAAGGATGCTGGGATCCTCATCTCACAAGGGAGAAAATGGGAAAACGGGGAGGGGATCTTCCATCTCCCTTTCGTCAAGTCAAAAGCAGAGACTGAGGTCTCAGCTGTCCCAGTGACGCAGGGAGAGGGTCTTTTTCCTCCCATAGGGTATTGGGTTCAATTTTGGTTTTCAAACCCACACCATGGGGAGTTTAAAGAGGCTTTGACCCACGAACCCTGTTCTTTCCACCTCTACCCCATCCTCTCTCTTTTCTGATTGAAAAGAAAAATTCTAGCCTGGTGGTGGTGGCCTGTGGTGGCCTGTGGTGGCCTGTGGTGGCCTGCGGTGGCCTGTGGTAGCCCACCTCCCTAGCCAGGCAGTTTGCACTGCAGGCGCTTCTGGGGCTGCTGGTCACCTGAGATGGGGTCCATTCTGACATCGATCCCGAGATCCATGACTCCCAAACCCTGTGCCTTTCATCTTGACTTTTTGGCCAAGCTGGGAACCATAGCATTCCAAGAGCCCTTTCAGTGGGAGACAGATGCCCCTGAACCTCAGTGTGGGCCTTGGAACTGGAGCTGACCTTCTCTCAGAGACAGAGTTGTCAGAAGCCACAGGTGGATGTCAGTCTTGAAGCCCTGTGGGGGTTTTCTAGAGAGCCGTGGGTGCCAAGATTTTAGACAGCCTTCGGCTACTGCCTTGCAAGATGCCTAATAACCCTGTACTGTACAAAAACAATCCTCAGAGCCAAACAACTGCCATCTTTAGGAGCTCCGTTGTGCTTGTGTGCAACAGGTCACCACAGTTGGGCTTGTTGGCTGTTTATGCCCATGATGGATGCTCACCTGAGTACCCAGCTCCTCCCTAACACCTGCTGTGTGTGATTCTGCCCTAATGGCACATGGCCTGGGGAGGGCTAGAGTAGATAGGCTGCTGAGGCTGTGTGTATGTGGGTCTGTGGGCCTGTGCAGCTTCCAGAAGGCCTTGTTCCTGCTGGGTGAAGACTTCCCAGTTTGGCCTTTGAAGATAAGTTCCCCTTTCGTAAATGACCCCTTCCCTAGACTCAGTAGGGAAGCCCAGGAGATTCATCAGTTCCTGGAGTGACCTGTGCGGGTTTGAGCCTCAGTTAGTGCTTGGGGCCTAGAGGGAGGGAGACACATTGCTCCCACCCACCTCTCTCCACCTGAGAGTAAGGGGCGAGCTCTGCATCTCCCAGGGCCCAGGGCTGCTTGCACATCTCCAGCTAGGACGCAGCCTCAGGAATTGGCAGGTGACCTGTGATCTACTCAGGACAATCTCTAGACTCACTACCCACCCCAAGGTCCCCATGATGCCCCCACATCCCCAGGTTTACCCAGATTAAGGCAGCTCACAGTGTGTCTCCCCCACTCTCTGAGCATTTAAAGGTTATATGTGCAGAGTGTCACAACACTCAAGTGACATAATGTGGCTTGGAGAAGTAGTTTTACCACTTTCAGCCTCAGTTTCCCCTTTCATAAAGCTGGCAATAATCCCTCCCTCAGGAACCATGAAGGTTGAGGGAGTCAGTGTAGGCTTAACCAGGTTTCCCAAAGACTGGGCCACAGTGGTTATGAGTGTGATCCCCCAGTCTCAGAGCTGTGAGGCTCGGGCAGTGTCAGGCCTAGGGTCTGAATAAGTATGGGAATAAATGAGGGAGCCTTTAAGAGAGCATGGGAGCAATCAGGCCACCCTGTGTGCTGCTGGCGGGCTCTTACCCTGGATGCGTTACTTGGCATCTTGATGCCTCAGTTTCCCCACATGGTGGCTTGCTAAAGCAACATCTGAGCCATCCCTCAGAAGACCAAGTAGGTGACCCTCTTGGGGTGTCCCACCTCTCACCTTGGCGATCCTTATCACCCTTGCTCTCTGTGACCCTGGGGCTCCCTGCTTCCGTAGGGCGGTGTCCAGGGACCCCAGAGCACTCCGCACCGCTGCCATGAACTCAGGGGATGGTTGCAGGTTGTGGGCCACCAGTTTGTCCAGAGCACTGGCTGGCGACTGGTACAGGTCCATGTTGACCTGTGTCCCCAGGAGAGTTTCGTTTCTCCCTTTGCTTCTTGGGGCGTGCCCTGAAATGATAGGCAGGGCTGTCATTTCCTCCTCCTCCCCCATTTCCTCTTCTTCTAGCAGCTCAGGGCGTTGTTGAGATTACCAGTTTATGGCTATGCTTCTGCCTCAGTGCGATTTCTGAACCCCTGGGCAGCCCAGAAACCCTAGAGACCAGGCTCTCTGGGTCAGTGGAGGCTTCCTTGATCTTACCCACGGACCCGGGATAAGCTGCCACAAAGCACCCTAGAACCAGACCTGAGGAAGAAGATCCCCCCACCCATGCCCCAGTTCTCATCTATTCTGTTTTGCTGTGAGGCCCTGTGGTTATGAGATAGACTCTCCAGGCCTCAGTTCTTCCATCTGTAAGATGGGGTTATATTTGTGAATAACCATTAAACGCTCGGTGATGGTCTAAATATAAATATCAACTCTCTCAGTCCTCTGCGAAGGTGACCGCACTGACATCTATAGTAGAGACAGGGTGGCCGAGGGACAGAGAGGTTGAATAAGTTACTCGGCATGCAGTTAAACAGCATGACTCTCAGAGTTAGGATTTAAACCCAGGACTTCCATCTTGACTCTGCTCCCCATTCTGCTGAGGCACAAGGTCGCTCCACGAGGAGGTGACGGGTTGAGGAGTGTGAGCCTGGGCCTCACACAGGCCTAGGTAAGAAGTGGGCGCTGCTGTGGTTGGCACCGTGTTGTGGGATGAGCCACTGTGAGGTTGAAGATAGAATCAAGGTTAAGTAGGGACTGACAAGTGACGAGTGAATCCATGGTTCTGCTGTGTGTGTGTGTGTGTGTGTGTGTGTGTGTGTGTGTGTGCGCGCGTGTGCACATGCTTGTGCATGCCTGCCAAGACTGTACAAGCATGGAGCAGACAGGTCTGATATTGGGCTTTTGTCTATGCTGGAAACCTGGTGTGTGCAAAAGGTGATCATAGCTGGCAGAGAGAGAGAGAATGAGAAAGACAGACAGCAACACACACACATGAGACAGACAGAGAGAGAGCGAGAGAGAGAGAGAGAGAGAGAGAGAGAGAGAGAGAGAAAGAGAGAGGCAGAGAGAGAGAGAGAGAGAGAGAGAAAGAGAGAGGCAGAGAGAGAGAGGCAGAGAGAGAGAGGCAGAGAGAGAGAGAGGCAGAGAGAGAGAGGCAGAGAGAGAGAGGCAGAAAGAGGCAGAGAGAGAGAGAGATAGCGGGAGAAAGAGAGCTTACTTTAAACCAATCTGGGTCTCACCAAGCTAATATGGTCACCCCTAGACCTGCATGCAGTTTTGGGGGGCACAATTTGTGCACCGCAGGAGAGCATATGGTTTAGGAGATAGTTTGATGGTGTTGATATCTGTCCCTGAAGCTTGCTTCAGGCACCACACACCCTGATTCCGTTCTCTCAAGAGGCTGTGGCCTTCAGGATTGATAAAAACCAGACTTCCTTGGTCTGCTGAGACCACTTTAGCTGGGGAGGAGCTTAGGGGGTTCAGAGTGTGCACAACGGTTAGGGGGTGAATAATGTGGGGGAAACAAATGCTGTGGGCACCTCCTGGGCCTGGGACCCAGGGATCTGTTCCCTGTTTTAGAGCTGCTAGCTCAGGCTACCTCCACTAGCACCCGTAATTCCTAGAGGATCAGTCCGGTCCAGGGCCTACACAGGTCCAGAGAGGGACCAAGGAGCTGGGACGTCCCCAGCCTTTCTCCGAGAACAGAGACCTAGGTCTAACTCTCAGGACCTCAGGGTGAAATCTCATAAGAGATGGGGCTGTGCTAAAGGACGGTCGTGAGGATGGGTCCTGGCCTGAGGCCCTGGATTCCCCCTGTGATGGAGACACTGGACAGAGCCGTGCACACAGGGCGCTGTGGTGTGAGGGAGGAGGCAGGGAGTGGACGGCAGGAGCCAGCAGATAGAAGCCGGAGCAGTCTCCCTTGGGACACTGGATGTCTTGACCTTGGGTCTCTAACCCAGAGCCACTCTGCTCCTTAATCCCCACTGTCACTCTGCCACATGCATATTTACACACTTTGTCCCTGCAACCCTAGGGAGTGGACCAGCCCCCTTGCCATCTCCCTGGGTCTCTGTACCTCCCCCTGACTCCTTTGCTATGATTCTTCTGGTTTTTAATCCACCTCTGGGTCTCTGCAGAGGCTGCTCCCAGGACCTTGCATGCTCTTCCACCTCTGCATTTGGCTGGAGGTTCTGTGTGCTTTTGTCTTTGGCTAAGGCATCCCTTCCTGGGGTAGCAACTCAGGAGCAGGCAGAATAAGCTACCCTGCTTCTCCCTCCCCCAGGATCTTGTCATGAAGAGGGGGAGAAAGAAAGAGAAGGAAAGCCACAGGCGTCGAGGACGTGGGGGTTAAGACTCTGCAAGGCTGAACAACTAATTAGAACTTTGGGAGGGAGAGTTGGGATGTTGCAGATCCAGAGCCGAATTACCATGGGCTTTCTTCAGTCAGTCATTGAAGTCAGTCGTTGGCCACACCGTGTGTGGTTTACATCCTTCGAACCATCATGTCAAACCCTTGGAATGTGTCTTAGTAGAACACCAGCTTCCAGTTCCAGATGGCAAGAATATCTTCAGACAACATCTGAGACCAAGAGGCGAATTCTCCCCTTTGCTGTGACCAGCCCACATGCACTCCCCACTCATGTATTTGGTAAATGACTTTGTATTTGGTTTATGACTTTCTTTGTTCTGTAAGCATTTCCAGGTCACACACCGTTTTACAAGAACCGGGGTCAGCGCCCCGGACTGTGGTTGCTCTGGTTTGGCTTGGGACAAACTCTCTGGTCTCTCTGGGGTGAGAGTTGCTTTTCATGGACCCTTCTGTCCCCTCATTGTGCTCAGGCTTCCGATAAACTAGCTGCTGGTGTCACCGTGTGATTAGAAGTGAGCCAGCCCAGGTAGATGGTGTCCTCCTCCCAGCATGTGGCCGTGGACTCCTTCTTACATTTGTCTCCTCATTGCTGAGCATGATAAACACTGTGTGCATGTGTGTGTGTGGGGGGGGGGGGGGCGCGCACGCGTGCACGCGTCTGAATGTCTGTATGCATATGTGTCTGTCTCTGGTCACTTGTTGAGGTCAGAGGTCAATCCTCTATCATTTTCCCTCTCAATTTTTGAGTCAGGCTCCCTCCTGGAACCCAGTGGGTAAGTGAGGCTAGGTGGTTAGCAATCCCAAGGCTCCTCCTGTCTCTGTCTTCCCCAGGGCTGGGACAGTGGCATCTTCAGCCACGCTCAGATTACATGAGTGCTGGGAACCAGCTCGTGGGCTTGTGTCTGTGTGGTGAGCGTGAGCAGAAATATTTTTCGACTGTCCAGCTACTGCCCCTCACTGGGCTTGACCCTGCCGCCCTTCTGAGAAAAACACAATTGGGCCTGGAGCGATGCCTGTGGTTAACTGTGAGAACTCTGCTCTTCTAGAGAACCTGAGTTCAGTTACCAAAACCCACGTCAGGCGGCTTACAACAGCCTGTAACTCCAGCTCTGAGGATCTGTCAACCTCTACTGGACTCTTCAGAGATTGCACTCATGTGCACATAGATACACACACACACACACACACACACACAAAATAAAATTATCTTTTTTTTCTTTTTCTTTTGAGACAGGGGTTCTCTTTATAGCCCTGGCTGTCCTGGAATTCCTTCTGTACACCAGGCTGGCCTAAAACTCAGAGATCTCAGAGATCCCCCTGCCTCTGCCTCATGAGTTTTGGGATTAAAGATGCGTGCCACCACCACCTGGTTATAAAATAAATCTTAAAACATCATAAGGTCCAGTTCTTCCCAGATAAACTGTGCATTGGACACTGGCATAATCCCCAAGCATTTTCTCATGAAATCTTTCCACACACTGACAGTGGTACATGTGTTTTAATCTCAACACTCAGAAGGCCGAGGCAGAAGGATCTCTGGTGACCTGGTGCCATCCTGGTTACATAGAGGGCTCTAGGACAGTCTGGGATACTGTAGAGACTGCCTCTAAAACAATCACAAAAATCCCTCCCAGAGCCGGGGAGCTGCATCCTTTCTTACCCCTGTTGGATGGAGCACCTGCTGCTTCTCTGCCGGGACGATGTAAAGGGTCTGGTTTAAGGTCACAGCCTCTAGCAGGGTTGAGACCCTGGATCCAGGCCAGTTGGCCTCTGACCCACCGGCAGGGAGACTTAGGCATGATACCACTGTGCAGAGAGGGAGCTGTTTGCACACACGTATGTGCCAGGGTGGCATGATACCACTGTGCAGAGAGGGGGCTGTGTGCACACACGTATGTGCCAGGGTTTGTATGAACACTGGCCAACTGGGATGTTTCACCCTAGGGGTCAAAGTCAGCAGCAGGACATTCTTTTTGAGCTGGGGCGTGTCAGCATGTGGGGTTCATCTGGTAATTTCCTGTCAAGGCTGCCTGTCCTCTATGTCTGATTTTGCAGCAGGAACACCACCTTCTTCCCAAGTGCTTGAACATTCACAGGTCTGGGTTCTGTTTTCTCAGCAGACAGGAGGTGGGAGTGAACCCTGGCCCTGGGGGCTCTGCCTGTGAACTGTCCTGTCGTGATCCCCTCCTGTTCACACCCACACTGCCTCCTGGATCCCCAATATCTCAACTGTGGAGTCCCTGGTCCTGGTTGGTTAGTGCTATTAAGACGGGGGGAGGGGGGAGCCAGGAGGAGGGGCTTCATGGGAGGACTTTAGGCTATTAGGGAGCATGGTCTCAAAGTATATGAATCTCCATAGGAACAGAACAAATGCTGGAAATTAATATGAGAAAAGACCTGAGAGATGCCGGCAGGGAGAGAATGGATGTCACCCCTTAACGTCACCTGCGAGCCTGGTGCTTGGTGTGATGTCACAAATGGAGCCGAGCAAAGGGCAGGTAGAGCAGTGACTTTTTATGAGGTTGGCTTCGAACTCACAGAGATCCTCCTGCCTCTGCCTCCCCGGTGCTGGGATTAAAGCTGTGCACCACCATCTGAGCACTGACTTCTGCTGTCTTCAGATTTCTGCAAGGCCAGGGTGGGCATGGGGCTCGGTTGGCAGAGTGCTTGCCCAGGGCTTAACAGTGTCAAACTCTGGGCTCCATATAAGCTCATATCACACGTGCACACACACACACACACACACACACACACAGAGGCATGCATGTGCATGCACACGAGATTCTAGAACTGAGTGCCTGTTTTGTACAGTCCACTCATTTATCAGACAGATGAGGAAACCATGACTTGCAAATATGCTGACAGGAAGGGCTTGGACAACCACCCTCTTAGCCTGATGTTTAACACACCAGAAGATCACCGCTTGCTTCCCCTGTGTTCTGGAATCTTCTAGCTATCAGACTCACATTGAGATTCTTAAAGAAAGCCAGCTGAGTAGGCTATCCTCCCTCCTCCTTTTGAGACAGTATTTATACGTATACAGTCCAGGCTGACCTTGAACTCCTAATCCTTGGATCTCGACCTCCCAAATTCTGAAATTACAAATATGTACTGGGACACCTGGCTGCTGCTCCTATTATATTATTATTATTATTATTATTATTATTATTATTATTATTATTATTATTTAATGGTCTTATTAGGAAACAGGAAATAAATGCCTATAGCCAGTTTTTCCTGCCTCCAAACAGAAAAGGTTCCTCCAGGACTCGAGCCTTCAGCCTGACCAGTTGTCATTTGGAAAATGACTATTTCAGTTCCATGCAGATTCTCCAAGACATTAAGGTGGTTGAGGGACAGTGAAGGAGGTCTCACAGATGGGACATCTGGGCACATCCCTCACGCTGTTTAACCCACGAAACCTGTGCATGTTCCATACACACCCAAACACGTTACTACAAAAGGCAGTGCAAGTCCTCCAGTCCCTGACACTAAGGCAGGCTCACTATGGATAAGCATCGAGAAATTTAAGATTCAAAGCTTGAGGTTAAATAAAAATCACTATTTTTGTTTTGATTGTTTTTTTTTTTTCAAGACAGGGTTTCTCTGTGTGGCCCTGGCTGCCCTAGAACTCACTCTGTAGACCAGCCTGGCCTAGAACTCACAGAGATCTGCTTGCCTCTGCCTCCTGAGTGCTGGGATTAAAGGTGTGCCCCAACATGCCTAGCCCTGCCCAAGAATTTAACTGCTCCAAAACAAATCAAAACAAAAACTCCATTCTGTTCTTCCACTCATTGGAAGGCAAAGGAAAGGGAAGAGGCACAGGATGGTGGCTTCTGTGGGACAGTTTCACTTCCTGCTGTAAAAGCCCTTGTCACCTTGACTGTTGCAATCTTATGTAGTAAAAGGTGAGCGCGTCCCTGTGTTTACGGTAAGCGATCTCACTTTCAGAGCTGAATTCGGGAAACCGCTGAGGCTGTAGAGAAATGTCTTCATTTCCAGCTAACGTTGACCCATAAATGAGCAGAACTGATGCCCACAGTCATGCCAACCAGACAGCGATGAGAGGGAATCGTGCGGGAGAAATGCCTTCTTCTGGCAAAAGCAGGCTTCAGTTATGAAGCACGGAGCAGGCACTTTTCAGGTCAATGCGTCCATCTCTGCCCCGACTAGAAAGGAATCTACTTTAGTTACCCAGAAGTCATCACAAAGTCACATCATCACCTTCCAGCCAGGCCATTCCAGGTGAACAACACTGTTCGATCTTTCTGTCCTTAAAGTCATCAAGAGTCTTACCCATCTGCAAACCCTACCAATAAGGACTGGCCTGGCAAGATACACCCATGGGTGAAACAGTGGCATGGATGTTATGGGGGTCACTGGCCACACTCTGACTGGATTTGAGGGACACTCCACAAGAGGAAACTCCAGCCTGGTTCTGCACATCTGGTCGAGAACCCATGGCTGAGAGCTCAAAGGCCCCAGGGATGAACCTACTGGAGCTATCTTGACAAATGGACACAGTGCCAGGCTGCCCTCTGCATCTCTGCTCCTGTGGACTGGTGCAGCTCTCCGACGTCAGCAGAGAGGTCTCTCTGTGCGGTGGATGGTGCTTATACACAGTTACAGCTGAAGCAGGGAACAGGGTCTGTGGAGTGCTCAGCCACAAGTGGGGCGTCTCTATCGCACCCCCTCCTCCCACGGCTCAGGAGACATAGAGGAAGAGGGGATGGAAGAATCGGAAGGTGGGAGAAGACCGGGGGCGGATCAGAGTCTTCTGGACACACCAGGACAGCTGCCACTGTGAAGCCACACAGCTGTGGTTCCCTGCACAAGGTCAAGAGGATCAACGTCCTAGCCTGGATGGGAGGGGCGCTCACACACCCTCTCCCTGGGTGAGGAGCCATTGGCAGTGGTGGCCGTTGGTGCACAGAGAGTGTCGTGGGGATCCTATCGCTGGGATGGAACACAGTGACCAAGAGCAACCTAGGAGGAAAGGGTTCATTCCACTCACAGTTCCTAGTCACAGTTCATCATCAAAGGCAGTCAGAGCAGGAACTCACACAGGGCAGCAACCTGGAGGCAGGAGCTGAGGCAGAGGCCACGGAGGGCGCTGCTTCCTGGCTGCAGTCCGCTATGATGGAGACATTTCTTCAACCGAAGTTCCCGCCTCTCAGACGACTCTAGCTTGTGTCAACTTGGCATTAACCCAACAAAGACAGAGTTAATCTCCTTAGGGGTGTGGTCGCTGGCAGGTTGCCCACATTCCAGTGGATGGTCTCACACCCGCGTGTATATGAGAAGCACTAACTGGGTTCACTGATTTATTCACTAAAGTGACATGAAGTTGGGGAGTTGGGGGGACTATGAGCTGTGTGGGACTAAGGGGAGGGTGAATTTGATTTTAAAAAGTACATTGGATGTGTATTATGAAAATTTCAAACTATTTTTCAAAATGCACAGGGATTCTTAATTCAATTATGTTTTTCACCATCCAAGAGGCACAAGTCACCTCCTGCAGAGCTGGTCAGTTCCTTGCAAGGGGCTCCTGAGGAATAGCAGTGTGTGCCCAGCAGCGGCTGCACGTGTGGCCAAGAGGGTTAACCCTTGTGACCGGTGCACTCCCTGGCTCAGTCAGGCTTGCCAGGGGCATTGGCCTCATTGGGCTGAGTGACATGTCACTCTCTTTGACACACACAGGAGGGCATGGAAATGGTATAGATGAGCTGGGCATTGTGGCATGCTATATTCCCAGCAATCAGAGGACTGAGGCAGGAGGATTGCTGTGAGCTGAAGACTAGCCTGGCCTATTGACTATGAGACCCTGTTCAGCAACAAAAAGGGTCACTGAGATGGCGCAGAGGGTGAGGTGCTTCTTCAAGCCTCATGGTCTGAGTTTGATCCTGGGACCCACGGGTGGAAGGAGAGAGAGCCGAATCCTGTAGGTTGTTCTCTGCCCCCACATGTTCACACACATGATATAAAGGTAATAGGATATTTTGAAATATAATTTTCTTGGTCCTCACCCGGATCTGCTCAGGACCCTCAGCTGGGCTCTCGCCGTCCCGTCTTAGCACTTATGTGAAGGGTCTTCAGCATCACATCCCTCAGGCAAGGTCAGTGTCTTTGTTAGGGGTTCTATTGCTGTGAGAGACACCGTGACCACAGCAACTCCTATAACGGAAAACATCTAATTGGGGTGGCTTGCTTGCATTTCATAGGGTTAATCCATTATCATTGTGGGGAGCATGGTGGCATGCAGGCACACAGGTGCTGGCTACATCTACGGAAGGCTACAGGAAGTGGACTGTAACTCTGCGTTGAATGATGAGCACGTGAGACCTCAAACCCCACCTCCGCAGTGACACCCTGCCTCCACCCATGCGTACCTCATAATAGTGCCACTCCCTATGAAATCATGGGGACAATACATTCAAACTACCAGAGTCAGGGTAAACCAAGGGGCCTCCATTACCACCCAGGCCATGAAGACTGTACGTTTTGCTAAGGGCAGGCTTCTGACATGAACGATGCAGCCACGGCTTCCTGCTTCTTCAAAAATAAAATTCCTTAGAGTCGTCAAGGGCTTGTGGCCATGACTGCCGACAAAGTCATTGTGGTTGTCATTTCCTCGGTCCTCCATCCCTTGCTCTCGGCAGTGATTCTAGCAGTGATTCAGGGTGTGTGTGTGTGTGTGTGTGTGTGTGTGTGTGTCTGTGTTTGTGTGTGTGTGTGTCTGTGTGTGTGTTTGTGTGTGTGTGTGTATGTCTCTGTGTGTATGTCTGTGTGTGTGTCTGTGTGTGTGTGTGTCTGTGTGTGTGTGTGTCTGTCTGTGTGTGTGTCTGTGTGTGTGTGTATGTATGTGTGTGTGTACGTACGTGCATGCATACTTGTTTTTCGAGGCAGGGTCTCATCTTCTGGGTCAGACTCCCAGAACTTGGGATAACAAGTATGGACTTCCATGCCATGATGAACATCCACAACGTCTGGGGAGGGAGTGTTAAGGATGGAGACAGCCTAGTTACTCGTAGCGATCGGTTTGTCCTGGGTATAAGTCAGCACTTTACATTATTGAAGTTAGGAGTGGCAATTGACTGACAATGGCAGCTGGACAGAATGGCAGACACCTGTAACCTCAGTACTTGAGACCCCAATGCTGCAGATTCCCAAGTTCATGTCTATCCTGGGCAACATAGTGAGATCCCACATTAAAGAAATATGAACCCTTCATCCTGTATGATGGAAAGATGGGGTGGGAGGGCAGTGAAACCATTGTGGGTGATGTCTTGGATGGTGGTCACATGGACCTGCACCTGAGAACTCAGGGAACTGAGAGACCAGAAGTCTGAACAAGCTCACCATGGCCTGGGCAGACAGCTAACCATATTGTCCCGGTATGGACCAGTCACGTGCCACACACTGACCACAGCAGTGGTGAAACTGGATGCCAGCATCTTCTGGATGTTTCCCACCTGCTCTTCACATTTTAGTGAGTGTGTGTATTGCTGTTAAGTGTCTAGGTGACTATAAACCATTCTTCTTTCAGTAACAGTAGAAGAACAAGAAGGAAAAAAAAAACAAAACAATATGTTAAAATGCTTCCTGCAGGATGAGGGTTTGAGAATCCAAAAGTAAGGCCTTGCTGAAGCACCAGAGTGTCAGGGAGTCCAGGAGCCATAGACCACAGAGGCAGAGTTGTGATTGCACAGCCCCGCCCTTTCTGGGAAACAGAAACTAGCTGTGGATATCAGGTGCAGCTGCCTCCAGAGGCAGTACCACAGTCAGTAAACACAGCTGGCCCGAGGATGCCACAAATACTCAGCAGCACCCCTGACAGGGACCTGGACAAGTTCATAGAGGACTATCTCCTTCCTGACACCACCTTCCGAAATGAGGTCAGAGCAGCCATCAACACCATATGTGCTTTCCTGAAGGAGAGATGCTTCCAAGATGCCGCCCACCGGGTGAGAGTCTCCAAGGTGGTGAAGGTGAGTTCCCCTCCGCTTGAGCTGACCCAGGTGGGGAGGGAGCAGGCTCTCAGGAGCCAGGTTGCAGCCCTGAGTGGGGGTGGACTACCTACCTCTCTGTGTCCCACAGGGTAGGGAACAGAACAGACACCCCACATGCTGGACGACTGGACTGATGGAGCCTCATTGTCCATGTTTCCCACCTGCCAAATGGGACCACATGACAATAGTACCTAACTCTGTCACTGTCATGGCTACTGACATGTCATTTTGTAATGCCAACTCAGCTCTGTGGGGTGTACACGTGTGTTAGTGAGTGTGCTCTACATTTAATTTAGGGAGGTGTTATGAAATGGTGGGAGATTGGACCTTTGTGGGCCAAGGGGTGACATGGCAGGTGAGAGACAGACACACCATTCAGACTGGGCTTACGTGGGGAGTTTTATTGGAAGAAGTAAAGGGAGAGAGAGAGAAGAGAGGAAGGAAGCACAGAGTGCCCTTGTGGGAAGAGAGAGGGAGGGAGAGAGAGAGAGAGAGAGAGAGAGAGAGAGAGAGAGAGAGAGAGAGAGAGAGAGAGAGAGAGAGTTTTCCAAAATTACAAATTGGCCACGCTACCCCCAAAAAAACCCAGAAACACTCCCTGAAAGCACAGTGGGGACTTGGGGAGCCTGAAGGATAGTTGAGACTTTACATTTGGGGAAACACACCACCCTCTGTTGGCCACTGTGTGATCTGCTCCTATTAACTTGCAAGGTCACTTGCTTTTGGCTTAGGAGAGCCATGGAAACAACACAGAGTCTCAGGCAGCAGAGAAAGAGGCCAGACTGGGAGTAAAAGCAGGGCAGCATCCTGTAGAAAACCACAAGAGGCTTGGATACCAGCTGAAAGGAAGGGGCGCAAAGGCAGTGACCCAGAAATGAGCTGGGAGGTGACTCCCCAGAAGGCTGTCTTGGTCATGGGCTTCCCCAGCCTCAGCAGCTTTCCAGTAGGGAAGTGGGGCCACCACAGAAGGACCGCCTTGGAAATGACAGTGAGTGACAGCCCAGGAAAGGACCTCACTCACAATTCTACCCAAAATGACTTCGTCGATGCCCTTTTGTGTGGTGGACCTTGAAGTTGAAACTCTCCTGGGTCACTGAGTGACAGGGCATGTCCCAGTGTCACAGAGTGATTCTGCCATGTGCCAGCATCACAGCCTGATGGTAAGGTCTGCCACAGCCGTGGCCACACACGTGCACACGCCTAAGACACAGCCTGCTGCCTGTCTAGTCTACACAAATGTGCACTTGCACCCACACACAGCCATATGGATTCCCTAGCCTGCTGCCTAACCACTCTACAAGCTCAGGACACACACACACACACACACACACACACACACACACACACACACACACACACACCTCCTCCTCTTAGGACCTGGGCAAACAAAACCACGTGATATTCATTTAGGTATGACGGAAAGTCATCCAGTGAAAACACACACTGGCTGGGGGGACAGCTCGGAGGATAAAGGCAATTGCTACACAAGCATGAAGACCTGAGTTCAAATCCCCAGCACTCACCTAAACAGAACGGATCACAATTGACCTCTAACTGAGGGCTTACATGGCCAGAGACAGGAGAATCTCTGTGGTCTGCTGGTTGTCAGCCAAACTCCTTGCCCACAGAGAAACCTTGTCTCAAAGGAAGAAGGTGAAAAACTATAATGGGAGACCTTATGTCTTCCCATGACCTCTTAACATATGTGTATACTTTCTCTCAAACACACACAAACAATATATACACCAGACAAAAATAGGGGAGAGACAGCATAAGCACGAGGTATATGACAGAAAATGCAGCAGATGTCTCTGCAGTAACTCCAACACAAGCAGGAGTGTACACATATGACATACACCATGCAGAAGATGCTGGACACCAGGGCATGGTTGGCCATTCTTAGATGACCACGCAGCTCTCTTGTGTGTGACCTCAGTGTGCTGTCTCCTCCTACCACTGTCTCCAGGACCAGTCGGTGGCAGGAACTTTCAAGGTCTAAGCAGTCCTGAGGGGAGGGACGACACATGGATGAATGGGAGTGATGCTTGCTGTGGTAAAACTCTACGCTACTGAATGAACTCCATAGTCAGTGCGCTTGTCACCCCCCAGATAGACCAAAGCACCACAGAGAAGGGCTGTGCTTTCAGCTGAATGAAGCTTCCTTGACAGGTCAACTCAACTACACCAAGCTTGACCCCCAAATCTACATCAAACTCATCAGTGAGTGTACCTCCTTGGGGAAGGCAGGGGAGTTCTCTACCTGCTTCATCGAGCTCCAGAGAAACTTCCTGAAGCATCGTCCAACCAAGCTGAAGAGTCTAATCCACCTGGTCAAGCACTGGTATCAACTGGTATGGTATCAGGTCCAGCCACTGCGGGCCCCATCTTACAGGGCAGAGAATGGAGGGGGTGATGAAGGGGAAGAAAGATGAGGAGCAAGGTGTGAGGGAAGGAGTGGTGGGAAGGGAAAGAGAGTTGAGTGTAGGTGTGTCGGGCTGCGTCCTACCACCCGGCTAGCTTTACACCCGAAATAATTACACGGAAACTGTATTCTTTTCAACACTGCCTGACCCATTAGTTTCAGCCTCTTATTGGCTAATTCTCTCACATCTTGATTAACCCATCTCTATTAATCTGTGTAGCACCACGAGGTGGTGGCTTACTGGGTAGATTCAGCATGTCTGACCTGGTGGCTGGCTTCATGGCGACTGACCCAGAGAAGAGAGGCATGGCGATTGTCTAACTTCCCTTCTTCCCAGCATTCTGTTCTGTCTACTCCACCTATCTAAATCATGCCCTATCAAAAAGCCAAGGCAGTTTCTTTATTAACCAATGAGAGTCCTCCATCAGTTGAGAGGTGAAGGGGAAGTCAGGGAGGAGATGCTGTAGTAGAGGGAGGGAGGGATGGAAGGAAGGAGGGAAGGAGGGAGGAGGGAAAGAGGGATGGAGGGAGGACCTGGAAGAAGGAGGGCTTCCCATGCTGTTAGGAATGATTTCTTCTAGTCCAGTTTCCATTCAACTCACTCACTCTTCAGTTGCAGCTAATTCACTGTTCACATGTTATCGTGACCTTTGGATTTCTCTTTATCTTTCTTTCTTGCATTATTTAGAGACAGGGTCTCAGTAGGAAGCTACTGATGTCCTGGAACTCACTATGTAGACCAGACTGGCCATGAACTGACAGTTCTGCCTTCCTTTGTCTCCCATTGCTGGAATAAAAGATACACACCCTCACACCAAACCTGATTTATGGATTTCTAGTGTCTTTTTAATGCACTGGTACTTACAGTGACTTAGATTTTCCCTACATGTCAAGCTATGTTTTCTTTAAATAACCATCCTGCAATATTTCTGGAGTTTTTATGTGTGTGTGAGATGGATCTGGTGTGGGTGTATGTATACCTGTTCTTGGGAGCGCCTGTCTATGGGTGTGCATGTGTGTCCATAAACATGTGGAGACCAGAGAGCAATGCCAAGTCCTCAGTTACTCTCCACCTTTTATGTCCAGACAGGGTCTCACACTTGAGCCCACAGTGTGCTGAATCAGCACTTCTGGACCGTCACATACTCCTGGGGACCCCTATTTCTATCCGCTTAGGCTGGGATTAGGAGTGGGTTCCTTGCAAGCCTGACTTTGATGTGCCTCCTGGGATCTGAGCATGATTATCCTGTGCCTGCTGGTAAATGCTCAGTCTCTGTGTGGTCTCTATCTCAACCACACAGACTTTGGCTATAGCATGGTAATGCATGTAGACTGAATCTACAAGAATGGGTACGACTGTGTGTCAGTAAACCTGTGATGACATCAGGTGGCATCTGAACTGACCCCTTGAGAAGTGGTCCCCACACAGCTCACAGGCCCATTTCTCTCACTGCCTTTCTCTTCTCAGTGTAAGGAGAAGCTGAGGAAGCCACTGCCCCCACAGTATGCCCTGGAGCTGCTCACAGTCTATGCCTGGGAACTGAGTTCAGCACAGCTCAGGGCTTCCTGACTGTCTTGGAACTGGTCACCAAGTACAGGCAGCTTCGAATCTACTGGACAAAGTATTATGATTTTCAAGACCAATACATCTCCAGCTACCTGCTCAGTCAGCTCAGAAGAGCCAGGTAGCCTGTCCCCTCATGACTCAGCTCCTCACCAGGGGCTCCTGGCTGTGGCAGTGTGGATATGGGGAAGTGGGAGCTCTGTGTCAATGGAGCATCTCCTGTCCTGTCACTGTGCTGGGCACTGTCCTGCTGTCACCTGATTGACATGGGGACCTGCAGCCCTGGGAGGCAGGGGTGGGTTCTCCTGTCTGCAGATGAGGAAACCAAGGCTCTGACCTTGTCCAGACCCAATCAGCAGAGAGGGGAGCACACGGAGCCGGAACTGAGCTGTTCCGGCTGTAACAGTATCGTTAGGCGTTCCAGGCATAGAACAGTGCTGGACTAATGAACTCTAAACAATGCAGTAGACTTTGTCACCTGAGGAAAGGGTATGTCTTGATCCTGTGCTGTCTTCAGCCTTCATATCCCATCTTGTGAGACTACCCACCACACAGATCAGAGAGGGTGGGGGACCTGATCCAGGACACACAGCTACTAAAGGGTAGAGGATTCTAGCCCAGGCCTCTCAGGTCGTGTCCAATGATCCCTCCAGGCTTGCTCTATACTGTGGGGCAGGGACTCAGGATAAACTTTGGATAATGGAGCTCTGCTGAGCTCCTCCTCTGTCCCTGTGCAGTGGCATCTGTAGCACTGGTCAGCTGATCAGCTCCCTCTCTGAATGTTGCTCTGCAGGCCTGTGATCCTGGACCCAGCTGACCCGACAGGGAACGTGGCTGGTTTTCACTCAGAGGGCTGGCAGTGGCTGGCAGAAGAGGCTGTAGCCTGGCTGCGATACCCATGCTTTAAAAGATGGGATGGTTGCCTGGTGGGATCCTGGGATGTGCCGGTGAGAATTTATTATCGTCTTGTCCCCTTGCACACAGATCTGGTTAAGCCATCTATTTCTAGAATATTCAGACAAAGATGCCCTGGCTTATAGGTTTTCCTGCCACATCGATTGCTTTACAGTTATTCTCAGAGGTTGTCATATCACCCCTGCACAGTTCCTGTCACTCGGCCGCCTAATGAAGGACGGCCTCTCCTCTGACTGTCTGCTTTGTGTTCAGGCTCCGTCCTGCACTCTTTATTATATACTGGGTTCTCACACATGCTCTGTCCAGTGTTCTTTACCATACAGTAGCTCACTGGATCTGCACACACGCTCATCCTGTGTTCTTTACCATACAGTAGCTCACTGGATTTGTTCACACACACACTCGTTCTGTGTTCTGTATCATACAGTATCTCACTGGATCTGCACACACACTCATCCTGTGTTCTGTATCATACAGTAGCTCACTGGATCTGCACACACATACTCGTCCTGTGTTCTTTATCATACAGTATCTCACTGGATCTGGACACACACTCATCCTGTGTTCTGTATCATACAGTATCTCACTGGATCTGCACACATGCTCGTCCTGTGTTCTTTATCACACAGTATCTCACTGAATCCTCACTAGGGCTCTACAAGGTGTACTTAATAACATCTTTGTCTTTCTGGTTGAACAAGAAGGCTCAGAGCTAGGGATATGGTTTAATCAATAAACCTTGTCACATAAGCAAGGATTAGGAGCTTAGTATCATCCCCAGGATCATGTAAGTGAGCCAGACAATGCCCTTGCCATTCCAAAGCATGGACAACAAGATCCCTGCCCTGGCTGGCAAGGGTGCATAGTCTCCTTTGTGAATTCCAGTCCAGTGCAACCCAAATGCCAAGGTGGACAGCAGTTGAGGGCTATAGTGTTCTCTGTTGATTGCACATACACAAACACCCACCCACATATATATACACAAACATATAATATACACATGTAAATGCACATGTACACAGAAACAGACACACACACACACGAGGCCACTAGGATAAGAGAGCTGAAGCCACTGGCTCAGGAATGTTCAGCTAAGGAGAGGAGGGGCTGGGATGCCTGTGAACTTTGAAGCCAGTGTTCAGGTCCTTGAAGCAGCCCATCTTTCCTGTCTCAGCATCATGTGGCCAATGGGACTCAGCAGGGCTGTGTCACAGCCAAAGAGACACAGAGGGATTTGTACTTGGATCTTTCCTCTCATTGTACAGGGAAGTTTCTGATGCTAGGGAAGAGATGAGGTCGTGCATGGACTCAGGATGGAGCTTAGCATGGGTGCATGGA
This sequence comes from Arvicola amphibius, assembly GCF_903992535.2. Lineage (NCBI taxonomy): Eukaryota > Metazoa > Chordata > Mammalia > Rodentia > Cricetidae > Arvicola > Arvicola amphibius. Next base: position 119,945,114 of record NC_052056.1, read on the forward strand.
TGTGGGAGGCAAACCTCAGAAGGTCAGGAAGGAAAGGAGAAGGGACTCAGTAGGGAGACAGCTGTGGCTGCTGTGGCCTTAAGGACTGCCACACAGCAGACTGTGGCTTGGCCCTGTCTCTCATTTGGCAGATCTGTTACTGAATGAGAGTAACTCAGGAAGGGCTATGTACACTTTCAACCGGCTAAGACCCTGTCAATCCTCAAAAGTCCCGATGGCCATCTTCCCAACATGGGGATGCACTGTCCCTTCTTCTGAGGGGCTCCAGGTGGCCAGTCATGGTGCCCACCCCCAGGGCTCATTTGCATCTGCTTCCAAGTAGCAGTGTGGGCTCATGACATGATTGTGCGTTTTCTGTTACAGACGGAAGTTCCTGTGCCACAATAACAGGTTAGCTATTTTTCTTTGTTGTTTTTGTCTGTTGTGATGTGGACTTTAGCTGTGTAGACCAGGCTGGCCTGGAGCTCACTATCCTCCTGCCTCAGGGCTGGAATGACTGCAGTGTAGGCCTGATGTGCTCTGCGTTTCCTTCTTCCCCAGGTGAACGAGAAAGGGGCATTCGTCTCCTGTGAGCACAGCAGCATCTGCCCAGAAGGCTCCAGAGTCAGGGGATGTGCAGGCCTTGACCAGAGAGGGCAGGATGCTGCCCAAGGCCCCAGGGAGGGAGTGTCCAGCCTGGGGTCAGACTCCAGACTTCTGATCCCTGCCTGCCGACTCTTCCATCCTGTCCCATCACAGACAGCCTTCCTCATAGCCTGCTTCATCCACCTTATCCTCTGACAGCATTCTCTGGGGGACAGAGATTTAGAAGGGGAGGGAGAACTCAAGCTTGACTTCTGTCTGTATATGTAAATGGGAATATCTGTCCAGTGTCTGATCAACAACAATAAACCACAGCAGATGCCATGAGAGTATGTGAGATGAGCCAGAGAAGTACAGCACCCTCTCTCCCTCCCCCCTCTCGTTCAGTTAGATACATTTATTGAGCACATACTACATGGTCCAGGGGTCCAGGCACTGAGCGCTCATCAGTGGACAGAGTGGAACAAATCCATGACAGCAATGATGCCACATGGTTTTGGATCCTTCCAGGTTTCTTACATCTAAACTCAAGACAGTGTCCTTGGTCCCTTCTGTCCACATCCCCAAGACAAGACTCAATACCTGCCCCATCTGACTCAGAAGCTGTTCTGCAGCTGCGCATGTCTACGGGGACCTGGGAGTGTGAGCAGTGCACATGAAGATGCAGGGTGGCTGCACAACATGCAGGCTGGGGTTTGAAGAGGTGCATGACAAAAAGGAACTGAGTTTGCGACACTGGTGGTCACAAAAACAGACACATGGTTGTCTGTGGTGATGATGAATTTTTTGATGCACTGAGTTAAATTACAGTGGGTGTCTGCTTCCTTTTTCTCTTTCTGAGACAAGGCCTCATTATGTGACATAGTCTGACCTGGAACTCATAGGCATCCTCCTGCCTCAGTCTCCCGAGTTCTGGAATCACACACACACACACACACACACACACACACACACACACACCCTCCACACAGAGACCTAATGGTTCCATAGTTCAGTGTTGTGAATCAGCGGCTCATTTGTCAGATCCAAAGACAACCATGTATGCTCAACTCTTGTACCCTGCTTACTTAAGAGTTCAGGGCATTGAACAGGGCACCTGCTCCCAAAGCCTGCTCCTGTCCCCAGTACCCCCTTGATGCGGCGAAGATTGGAAATAACCAAAAATAGTCCTTTTATAATTATTCAAGTTTAATACAAAGGGAGATAAGGGAACTTACAGAACCAAGGGTCCAGCGGAGTGACCGCGGGGCAAACGAACGGGCCGCCTTCCGGCTCCCCAATCCTATTTAAGGGGCATGGCTACCCCGCTGGAGCAGCCACGCCCCTGAACGCAGGGATTGGGCCAGCTGCCCCAACATCTCCCCTTTTTTGTCTAAATAAGACAGATTCAGAAACCAAATACAACTATATACAATGGGAACTGATCATATAAAATTACAAAAAGTAAACAATATCAGGCGAGAAGTATATAACGAAGAATTTTTCTAATCACTCTACTTTGAGAAGTCTAAATAATCTAGAAGGTAGCTACCATTGTCTAATCTTCAACCCCATCAAAGATCTGAGAAGGAGAGTAAAATTACCAAAGCAACCAGGAAGCACAAACGAGAAACTTCCAAAATGTGCAACAGAAGACAGAGACAATTGACTACCTGGGCAACCACACGAAGTCTTGATAGCAATGTTGAGGCAACCAACTTTGGCTGAGGCCTGAAAAAACCTGACATACCATTATACAATGGCAAGGAACCTTTAGTAGAACTATCCTATCCTGTCTTGGCAAGATAAGACAATTCTGTTTTATCCACTTATGGATATTTTGTACTTTAGTCAGTAATGGAGGTATGGGCTTTTCTTTGCCCCAAGGCCAGTTCTGCCAAGTAGAAGACAAACTCCCAGTGGAGTGTCTTTGGTGCTCAACGTTCTCTCGGGAGTAGAGCATTGTTGCCAGGAGTGATTGTGTCTCAAAAATACAAAACTGTAGGTTAGATTAAAGGCCATGTTCTACAGTTCTTCAAAGAGGTTGAAGATTATGCTATCTATACTAAATACAACCTCTATGTGTCTAAAAAACCTGATTGTCCTAAATATAAATATGACCAACATATAATTCTCAACACTTATGTAACTGTATGACTAATAGAATAGACGACTGTGCAAAAAATGAAGACAATGATTTCCAAATGTAAACAGGGTCCTTACATAAATAATATCTGAGGTAGAAATGTACAGTGCAATATGGTAAACAATGTCATTACATAAATAATATCAGAGGTAGAGATGTACATTGCAATATAGTAAACAATGTCAATATAACAATTGTTTCAAACAGAGGTGGTATCATACTCTCATATAATGTTCAATATATCAATATACAAGAATCAACACTCATATAGTTTTTTTTTAAAAAAAAGAAAAACAATAACTCACAAAAATCAATTATTCCTTCAGATCACCAGTTAATCCCTCCCTCCCCCCCCCCTTTTTTTTTTTTAATACATATAGATATACACATAAATTATACCCCTGAGTCCATATAAAGCCTTCCACAACCCGACCACCCTATACCAGCCGCCAATTAGTGTCCCTAAATCTGAGGGTAAACTTTATTGGGAGGGGGGGGGGCGTCGTCATCCAAGATTGCTTCCAGCTGACATAGGGGCGACTTTTCTTCCCAGGGGTTCCTGTGAAAGCAAATGATGGTAGAATACCCAGGGTAACATTTCGTCTAGGAAAAATGTGTCCAGCCTCTGAATTTTTTTTTTTTTGAAAAATGAGGCCAGAATGTTGTCAAAAATGTGCACCATTCAAAAGTGTTCTGTGCAATTGGTACCAAAAAACAGGCCAAATATTAGCGCTACTAAAACATGACGTCATAATAACTAGTTGGAGTTGATGTTGCGGGGCCCCGTCTTCATCCTGGAAACTGCAAAGATTACTGAAGAAAAAAAATTTTTGTCGTTTGTTGTGAGAGAGATAAGCATTATCTACAAGGACACATACAGACGTATACGTGCATATCTTCAATGAAAGGTGCATTAAAAACAACCATAGATATGAATGAAGGCAAAGAAGGCAAATATATTGGTACCATTATCAACATTATTGTTATTAATATTCTGTCTCATAATATTACTCCTAACCTGAGACAGAAACTCTGAGAAATCTCTTATAAACAAGCTTGGAATTGGAGAGGGACTGGGCCAGAGTCCAACTCCAAGAAACCAGCTCTGAATATCTATGAAGAAATGCATATTGACACACATACAAAAATTGTTTTCTATACTCACCGAGCTTACCCAATGTTAATGCTGATCCTTGTTGGGTTGCAATTGGCTCCAATTCATCAATATTCAAGGTATGCAGGGTCCCTCAGGTCCTTTGAAGGTGAGTGTCTTCCTGTGGGGATAAGAAAAAAAACCCTGCCCCCGTACTATATGTTTCTTACCATCAGTATGGTCACCATCCTTGTGCATGAATTGTTATTTTTCTTTTCCAAGGGGGTTCTCCTCTTCAAACCGAACCTTTATTAATTTTGATGGTATCCACGATTTTTCTTCTCCTGTGGAGACAAGAGCAAAACCCCTTCCCCAACGCAGCACATCCCCTGGCTTCCATTGTGAGGTTAGCACATCCTTGAAATAAACTGGTTGATTTAATTCAACAGACTTTTCCATTATCCAATGTCTCTCTGCAGCCGTTGTCCCCTTTTCATTAGCGTTGAGAAAATTCAAAGTTAGTAAAGCATTATGTAATCTATTTCTGGGGGTATTCTCCACCCCCTTTTGCTTGTTTAACATTTCCTTTATCGTCCTATTTGATCTTTCAATGACTGCTTGACCTGTAGGATTGTAGGGTATGCCTGTAACATGCTTAATATTGTAATAGGCAAAAAACCGTTTCATTTTTCTAGAGACATAAGCTGGACCATTATCCGTCTTTATTTGCGCAGGTATACCCATGATGGCCATGACTTCTAATAAGTGAGTGATTACTGAATCGGCCTTTTCTGAGCTTAAAGCAGTTGCCCATTGGAATCCTGAATAAGTGTCAATGGTATGATGTACATATTTTAATTTTCCAAATTCTGCAAAATGGAACACATCCATCTGCCAAATTTCATTCCTTTTGGTGCCCTTTGGATTAGTCCCTGCAGGCAGTGGTGCTTGGTTATAGAAAGAGCAAGTAGGGCATTTCTTTACAATCTCCTTAGCTTGTTGCCATGTAATAGAAAACTCTTTTTTCAAGCCTTTGCTATTGACATGATGCTTTTCATGAAATTCGGAAGCCTGCAGCACACTACCAATCAATAGCTGATCAATATCTGCATTGCCACGTGCTAAAGGACCTGGCAGACCCGTATGGGATCGGATGTGTGTTATATACATAGGGCAAAGTCTGTTCCTGATCATTTCTTGTACCTGGATAAACAATGAGGTTAGCTCAGTATCATCAGGTATGAATTTGGCAGTTTCAATATGTAAAATAACTCTTTCTGCATATTGTGAGTCAGTAACAATGTTAAGAGGTTCCTTAAAATCCCTTAGCACCATAAGAATGGCAAATAACTCTGCCTTTTGGACAGAATCATAAGGACTTTGTTCCACCTTTCTCAAGTCTTCTGATTTGTAGCCCGCCTTCCCTGATTTATTAGCATCAGTATAAAACGTGCGGGCTCCAGTTATCGGAGCATCACGGACAATTCGAGGAAGAATCCAAGAAGTTCTCTTTATAAAGTTAAGCCTTTTGCTTTTTGGATAGTTGTTATTAATTTCTCCTAAAAAATTAGCACAAGCTCTTTGCCATGGTTCATTATCTTCCCACAATTTTCGTATCTCATCAGCGGTGAAAGGCACTATGATTTCTGCTGGGTCTATGCCTGCTAGTTGGCGAAGTCTCAATTTACCTTTTATGATTAGTTCAGAAACCTTTTCCACATAGGTTTTTAATTTCTTACTTGGCTTATGAGGTAGAAAGAGCCACTCTAAAATAATATCATCTCTTTGCATTAGAATTCCTGTAGGAGAAATTTTTGAAGGCAATATAACGAGAATACTACTGAGTTCTGGATTCACCCTATCCACATGTGCTTCTTGCAATCTTTCTTCAATCATTGTCAGTTCTTTTTCTGCTTCAGCTGTTAATTCTCTGGGACTGTTTAGGTCTCTTTCTCCATCTAAGGTTTTGTTTAAGTGAACTATCATATCAGGTGTTATCCCAACAGCCGGTCGAAGGCTGGAAATGTCTCCCAACAACCTTTGAAAGTCATTAAGAGTATGCAGCTGATCTCTCCTAATTTGTGCCTTTTGTGTCTTAATTTTTTGCAAACCTATTCTATAACCTAGATAATCAACAGAATCTCCTCTCTGAATTTTCTCGGGAGCAATCTGTAATCCCCATTTAGGTAGAACTGTTTTTACCACTTCAAACAGTTTCTCTAAGGTATCCATGTCTGAGTCAGACAATAATATGTCGTCGACATAATGATAAACAACGGATTTGGGAAACATCTTGCGTATTATTTGTAATGGTTGATTCACAAAGTATTGGCACAGGGTAGGAGAGTTCAACATGCCCTGTGGGAGGACGGTCCACTGGTATCTCTTGGTAGGTTGAGAGTTATTATAAGTAGGTACAGTGAAGGCAAACTTTTCTCTATCCTTTTCTTGTAAAGGTATTGTGAAGAAACAGTCCTTCAAATCAATAACTATGAGAGGCCATCCTTTTGGTAATAGAGAAGGCAAAGGAAGTCCAGATTGCAGAGAGCCCATAGGTTGAATAATCCTGTTTATAGCTCTGAGATCCGTCACCATTCTCCATTTACCAGATTTTTTCTTAACCACAAATAAAGGAGAATTCCAAGGGCTGGTAGATTCTTCTATATGTCGAGCATCCAATTGCTCTTGTACTAGCTGTTCTAAAGCTTGCAACTTTTCCTCAGATAAAGGCCATTGTTTTGTCCATATCGGTTTCTCAGTCAACCATTTTAGAGGTAGGGCCGTTGGTGGTTCTGGAGGGGCATCCATTGGTTTGTGTTCTTGTACAGCCCGAATGGCTGGTTTTCGCCATCTGTAATACCTTTTGATGTTTTCCTCAGAAATATATGCTCTAGAGGCAGCAGGAATGTTAATTTGAGTATTCCATTGCTGCAATAGGTCACGACCCCATAAATTTACTGCAATATTAGCTACATATGGCCTTAATTTTCCTATCTGTCCCTCAGGACCGATGCATTCGACCCATCTAGTGCTTTGCCTTACTCGAGATAGGGTCCCAATTCCCAAAAGTCGAACATTTACATCCTGTAGTGGCCAATACGGATGCCAAGATTCTGGAGTAATGATACTAACATCCGCTCCTGTGTCCAGCAGGCCAGTAATGAAAATGCCATTTACACACACTCTTAACTTTGGTCTTTGATCACTTATAGAAGTTTGCCAAAATACACGTAATTCATCTCTTGGGCTATTTTCGCTTCCAACAGCAGACATGGGGATTTCTAATTGTCCTGACAAGGCATGTTCTCCGTTGTAACGGGAAATGACTGGACCACATTCGCCATGGGGGCCTGCGAGAGGCCCCCCATGGCGTTTCCCGCCTGCAACGGATTTCCTTGCCTATCTCTTGATGATTTGCATTCGCTGTCCCAATGTCTGCCTTTCCCACATCTCCTACATAACCCTGAAGGCTGAGGCCTTCTATTCCTGTTATTCCTGGCAAAGGCATTATTATTATTATTATTTCTGTAAGTCCTTTGTCTGCAATTCCGTTTCATATGTCCCATTCTGCCACAATTAAAACATTTGGTATTCTGATATCTTCTTGTACCGTTGGCAATGGCATCTTCTACCCACTTATCGGCGTGATGGGCGTGATGGGCGTGATGGGCGTGAAGCTCATTCGATTCAATATTCATTGTATGTAAGACCCATTCCTCCAGGGGTGCTGATCTGATCTTTAGGGGCGTCAATACCCTTTTGCACTCTACATTGGCATTCTCATAAGCCAAGGACTCAATTATTACCTGCCTTGCCTCTGGGTCAGATATCCCTATGTGTACAGCTTTAGTTAGTCTATGTAAAAAGTCCACAAATGGTTCTCTCGGATCTTGTTTAACTCTGATATATGATTCCGTTCTCTGTCTTGGGTCTTGAACCCTGTCCCAAGCCTTCAAGGCTGCGGTAGTACATATGGATAGAGTGTGTTCATCATAATTAGCTTGTTCTAGAGGATCAGAATAAAGTCCTTCACCCATAATTTGATCTAGGGTGATGTCAACTCCCTTTGATCTTTCCTGCTGTTCTAAAAGCCTGGCCTCTTGTCTAAACATGCACTTCCAGCTCAACTGATGACCGTTCTCTAACACAGCTGAGACTAGGTCCAACCAGTCCCTAGGGGTTGGGTTAATTGTAAGGGACCAAGACTTTAGCATCTCCTTAACAAAGGAGCTATGCATCCCAAAATTCATAACAGCTTGTTTAATTTCTTTCAGATCATTCATACGGATAGGTTCCCATGTATATTCCTTGGTGATCTTAGGGTTTTTAGAACCAGTCACCTTTTCTGTAGTTATTACTGGGAAAATAGGTAGAGTTCTATTGAAGCTATCCCGGAGAGTTCTATTCGATGGGGTTGGGACTTTCTTTTGTACTATTCGCTCCTGTTCATGAGAGTCCATAAGTTCCTCGATCTTTTCAAATCTATTTACCATTGCCTTCTGCAATGCCTCAATCTCTTGCCCAGTATTATGTTCCAAGGCTTTCATAGAGGATTCAAGGGTATGAAGTTTGTCCAATACCGATAACGTCTCATCCTTGGACAGAATTTTCATGGCATGAATGGTGCCATCTTGTATTGAAATTCTGTCCAGCAATCTTTCATAGCTCTTTGATAAAGTCTTGTTAATACATTTAACGGTTCGAATCTCCTCAGATAATGTTTCAGTTCCTACCGACAGAGATTGTAACTTATGATTCAGATCCGTTGTTCCTGACTCCATACCTTGCATTTTTCTCTCAAGCGATAAAGTCATCTCCGAGAGAGATCTGTTATTCCTTTCCTCATGAAATTCAAACTTCTCCTCGAAAGTTCCAAATTTCTCAAGTAACAAAGCCATCTCAGAGGAAAGTCTCTTATCCCTTTCCTCGAGAGCTGCAACCATCTTTTCAAGCTGTTTATTAGTGTTTTCCAAACCATTTATGTCCTTGTTTAGTTTTTTAGCTCCTGCCTGTAAGGACTCTATCTCCTTTTTATTTCCCAACCACGTTGTAATGAAACAAACAAAAATAAAGAAGATACCAAACCCTGTAAATATCCAGCCAAGGGAAACCACATCTGTATCGCTCAAAAATTCAGTCATCGTGTAGTTGAACAAGTTATAGAATCCGTTAATAGTGATATTGTCGGACATTGTCAATCCGAACGGTTGATTTTTAATCAAATGAAAAATTACCTGTAATTACCGTTGTCTGCCACTAGATGGCGTAGGGCCCCGAGTTTCACGTGTGTAGGAAACCAAAGATGGCGTTCCGCGCAGAGCACCGTAGCTGTGGAAGCAGTGGCGAAGTGGCGGGGCGGGGCTTCGGTTCCCTGCAAGAACTTCACAAACGATTTGGCGGGCGACTTGGCCCTGAGGTGTGGGGAGGGGGAGTGCAGCGGGGCGCGAGAGCGGCGCGCGGCGCCGGGCGCAGAGCCGAGGGAAGCCGAGGGGGCGGAAAAAAAAGCGGGCGCCCGCGGACGGCTTTCAATGGCGGGTGTCTGTACCTGGCTACTGGGACGCACGGTAAGCGCAGGAGGGAGCTGCGGATTCTGGTCCCCGCTGCGCGGAGCGGAGCGACCAGTGAGGACGGGCAAACAGCTTCTGGACCGAGCAAAGCAGCCGGCCCGGCACAGTAAAGGATACTGCGTTGCTCCGAATGGAGGCGTGGGAATAATAATAATTAAAAAAAATGCGTTCTCCGGCTCAATCAGCTTAATTAAAGTTGAGCCGGATCCACCCGCCCGCAGCGCGCGGAGCAGCCCGTGAGACCGGGCAAACAGCTCCCGGGCAGCAGGCCTGGTTTCAGGCGCGGTTTCGTCTGGGAGGGAGGGGGAAGCGCGGGCTCCGGCCGGGCCGCGGGGCCAAAGCGAGTCGCGGTTTGACCCACGAGGTTTTTAAGTGGATTTAGCACCACGTTGGAGCGCCAGATGATGCGGCGAAGATTGGAAATAACCAAAAATAGTCCTTTTATAATTATTCAAGTTTAATACAAAGGGAGATAAGGGAACTTACAGAACCAAGGGTCCAGCGGAGTGACCGCGGGGCAAACGAACGGGCCGCCTTCCGGCTCCCCAATCCTATTTAAGGGGCATGGCTACCCCGCTGGAGCAGCCACGCCCCTGAACGCAGGGATTGGGCCAGCTGCCCCAACACCCCCTCTCTTAATAACTGTGTGTGTGTGTGTGTGTGTGTGTGTCCTTTCAGCCCTCGTTCATTCAGTTCTTGCTCTAATAGCCCTGAGAACCAGGAGCCCCAGTGTCCCGGAGTGTGAGAAGACGCATGTCCCCTAGACCTCGGAAAAAATCACACTCTGCATTGTGCTCGATCTGAGCTCCTGGTGACCCTGGTGATGCTGGTCTACTATTCTAGTCTTGGATCCTTTGAAACACCCTTAGATACACAGAGAAGGATTTAACAACCAATGTCCAGGGGTCCCTCATATATCCTGCCAACCTGAGGAGGCCCATCATGTACCTCACACTATAAAGCAAGTCTCCACGTGATATATAATAGCTACATCCCATGTCTCTATGATGGAATGACCCCTTGTGTGGATCTTCAGAGCCTTCCCAATGATAAGGACCACGGAGGCTAACAGCAGGCTACGGGAATGAGTGATGAGCTGCCTTACAGAGGAGCCGTAAGGTAGCTGGGTCAGGTTTCCGTGACAACAGGGAGACTGAAGGTCATCTCTCCGATGGAGTAAGATGACCACTTTAATACCACTAACACTTTCATACCACTGTGTCTGACAGCCATGTTGAGCAGTGTCGTGCTTGCTCCAGACTGGACCTGCCCAAGAGCCCTTTGGCCCTAAGCACAGTGCTCATCCATGCTCTTCCTGTGGGTGCCATGTTGGTTCTGACTTAGCATCCGTGCTGGCCAGGGGAATGGCAAGGCTTGATGACAGACACTTTGTGTTTTCAAGCCCAGTCTTCCACTTTAATCTTCTGCCTAAAGTCTGGAGCTCCCTCCTCTCCAGGGCCCACCTACTGAGTAAGGAGTGTGTGTCCATTGGGGGAAGCATGGATCTGCCCACCATTTGACCACAGGGTTCGGTTCCCCAGGAAGTCAAATCATCTACCAATGGGTTCAACTCTGAAACTCAATTCAGGTCAGTGACTGGGGGTGTGGTGTGGGGAGGAAGCTGCTGTGACAGCCACTGCCTTTACCCTCTAGTTATCTCTTGTGGTTCCCTCTAATGGCCCATGATGGCTCATTTTCATGAACAGCTTCACCAACCTTAGACCCTCTGTGGAAACACCTCTGGGCATGTCGAGGGCATTTATAGAAATGTCTGCTGACTGCTTCCTTCACTGAGTAACACTCCACAGCCTGCTGTCAGTGCTCCTCCCCATCTGTGGAGTTTCCACTGGATCCACATGGCCTGAACGGTGTTTGAGAAGATCAGCTATCAGAATGGTTAAGTGGCTTCTGACCAGGTTACCAAGAACACGTAACGGGGAAGAAGGGCTCTTCTGCAGAGGGAACTGAGAAAGCAGGCTCTCCACCGATGGGAATAAATCCCACCCTCACCTTGGGCATGTAGGAAGGCCATCCAAAATGGAAACAGAGAATCGCTAGGAAACAGAGAACAGCTTGGCCACGATGACCTCCGCTGTTTTCTTGCTCTCTTATGTGTGACCTCAGTGTGTTGTTTCTTCCTATCACTGTCTCCAGGACCAGTGGGTGGCAGGAACTTTCCAGGTGTCTCACAAGGTGACTGCACTGACATCTGTGGTAGAGACAGGGTGGCCAAGGACAGAGAGGTTGAATAAGTTACCCAGAACCACACAGCACAACTCTCAGAGTTAGGTTTTGAACCCAGGACTTCAAGTCCCAGGCATCTTGACTTTGTCTCCTGCTTTGTGTCTGTCTCCCTCTTCTGCTGAGGCACAAGGTCGCTCCACAAGGATATGACGAATTCATTAGTGTTGTAGGAAGGCCACTATTTTGCTCAGCAAAATAATCACACAGAAGCCATATTATTTGCAATACTGTTTGGCCAATAGCTTAAGTGTATTTCTGGCTAACATATCTTAAATTAACCCATTTCCATTAATCTGTGCATCACCACGAGGCTGTGGCTTACTGTGTAAAGTTCCAGCATCTGTCTCTGGTGGGGCTACATGGCTTCTCACTTACTCTGCTTTCTTTCTCTCAGAATTCAGTTTAGTTTTCCACACCTAGCTCTGCTCTACCCTATCACAGGCTCAGAACAGCTTCTTTACTAACTAATGGTATTCACAGCATACAGAGGGGAATCCCACATCAGATGAGTGTGAGGTCCTTAACCTGGGTCACACACAGGCCTAGGTAAGAAACGGAAGCTGCTGTGGTTAGCATCACGTCCGTGAGATGAGCCACTGTGTTGCTGAAGACAGAATCAAGGGCAAGTCCATACTGATGAATGGAGGTCTAAGGCAAGGAAGCCATGGGTCTCGTGTGCGTGCGTGTGTGTGCGTGTGTGCGTGCACGTGCGTGTGTATGTGCGTGTGTGCGCGTGTGTGTGTGCATGTGCGTGCGCGTATGTGTATGTTCCAAGACTGCATAAGTATGGGACACATAGTCATCTTGGTCTGATATTGGACTCCTATGTTGAAAACCAGATATCATCAAGTACTGATCACAGCTGACAGAGACAGAGACAGAGACAGAGACGGAGAGACAGACAGAGAGAGAATGAAGTGAATATAGCTTAGACTCAGTCTCCTCATGCTAGCATGGGCACCCCTAGACCCACATGCTGTTCTGGGGACACAAGCCAGCACTCTAGAATGGCATAGGGTTTTAGGAGACAGTCTGATGGCATTGATGGCTGCCGCCCCCACCTACCTACCTAGGGTATAACACACATGGATTCAGTTCAGGAAAAGAGGCTGTGGCCCTGAGGATTGACAGGAGTCAAAGGAGTCCTGGGTCTGCTGTGGTCACTTTAGCTGGGGCAGGAACTAAGGGGGTTCAGAGCGTGCGCAGGGGCTAAGGGTAAAAGATGTGGGGGAAGCAAGTGTTGGGGGTCATCCTGGGCCTGGGAGCCGTTGGGTGTAAGGTAAAGGGGCCACCCTGGCCCTGAAGCCAGTGAAAGAAACTCTTTTTCTCTGAACTTAGGACCAAAGAAACACACCCTGACCCTGAAACCAGTACCAAAGAAACACACTCTAGCCATAGAATCAGAGACAGTGAAAGCAATATTGCCTTGGTCCTGAAATTAGAGCCAAAAGGTTAAAAAGAGCTAAAGAAAGATACAGACTTTGGCCCAGTAGCCAGAGCCAAATCTGCTCCTGACCATCTAAGCAGAAAACCAACTATGAGGACCTGCAGCCCTGGGAGGCAGCGGTGAGCTCTCCTGTCTGCAGATGAGGAGACCAAGGCTCTGACCTTGTCCAGACCCAAACAGCAGAGGGAGGGTCGTGCATGGAGCAGGAATAACAGAAGTCATAAGGACTGAGAGACCTCAAAAGCACCGGGACTATTTAACTAAACAACATGGTAGGCTTGTCATATGTCTTAATCCTGTGCTGTCTTCAGCGCTCTCTGAGACAGGCTGGTTGAACTCTCCCCATCTCACAGATCAGAGAGGCTGAGGAACCTGCCCCTGGACGCACAGCTACTAAGGGGAAGAGGATTCTAACCCAGACCTTTCAGGTCATGGGGAAGGATCCCTCCAGGCTTGCTGTGTGGGCAGGAACTCAGGACAAACTTTGGGTATGGGTGTTCGGCTGGGCTCTTCTACTGTCCCTGTGCAGTGATATCTGGGGCACTGACAAACTGGCCACTTCCCTCTCCGGATGTTGCTCTGCAGGCCTGTGATCCTGGACGCAGCTGACTCAGTAAGGAACTTAGCTGACTGGACATCAGTGGGCTGGATTCGGCTGGCAGTGGAAGTTGGGCCTGGAGGGCATACAACCCGTGCTTTAAGAGCAGCGACGATAGCTCAGTGGGATCCTGGGAAGTGCCAGTGAGACCTTGTCATCATCCTGTCAGGTGCACGCAGCTTTGGTCACTCCATCTATTTGGAGAATATTCTCACAGAGATCTATCTTGTGCTAAAAGTCTCCACACTCCTAGGGAGGCCAGCTGCTCCCTTGTTTTACAGTCAATTTAGCAGCAATAAGAGAGATCACAGGCTGGCAAAGCCTGTGCTGCCAACACTGGTGACCTGGGTTTTGATCTCCAGAACCCTATGGTAGAAGGAGAGACCAACTCAACTCCAAGTTTCTTCTTACCTTCTCCTCTGTGCTGTTACACAAGTGGACAAGGACAAGGTACATCCACAGAGATAGATAGAGAAAGAGAGAAAGAGAGGAGAGAAGGAGAGAGAGAAGGAGAGAGAGAGGGGGGAGGGAGAGAAGGAGAGAGAGGGAGAGAGAGAGAAACAGACAGAGAGAGGGAGAGAGAGGGAGAGAGAGGGGGGAGACAAAAGAGACCAATAGCTGAAGCCACTGGCTCAGGGACGCTCAGCTAAGATGTGAGGCTGGGATTCCCATGAACTCTGAAACCGGTGCTCAGGTCCATGAAGCAGCCCATCTTTCCTGTCTCATTGTCAGTGTGGCCAAATTAGGGGGGCTGTGTCACACAGCCAAAAGGTCACAGAATGACCTGTATTTGGCTCTTTCCCCTCCTGGGACAGGGTTCTTTCTGACGCTAGGGAGCCAACAATGTCAT